>NW_004955440.1:8305154-8317851 GCF_000276665.1 Chinchilla lanigera
AAAAATATAAAACTAAAGAATAGATATATAATGTTCATATTGAAAGTCACCACCAAATTATTGATGTAATCGAAGGATTACTATCTGGAGTACATGAACTGTTTTCATTAAATTAAAAAAGGCTCAATTGAAATGAATAATAGATGCAAGTTTTATCAAGAACTTACAGCACAGTTAATTAAATGTAAAACCAATGAAAGACTTAAACCCTAGTCACCATAAGAGAAATGAAAATGACAATGAGGTAAATTTTCAGTCATGAGAAAAAGATAGCAAAATCTAATAGATTAATAACCTACTAATCGTGATTAATCTTGAAAAAGGTGATTGGTTTGTAACTTGGTAAAGTCTCTTTGGAAGAAAACTGACAATGTGGACTTGTAATATTTCTTTGACAAAGTAATTGTAATTGGAGACATTTATTCAAGAAGTTATCACACAGAATGCTAACATGTCAATGAGAATTTCACTTTTATCAGTTTAATGGTAAAAAGAATATGAACCCAACTGAATGTTCCAATATAAGATTATTGTTTAAAAGTGTATAGTTTCCATTATGGAATACTTGGAATTTGTTAAAAAGAGTAAGGTGGAAATATATTGTATGTATTATCATATAATCACCTATCAGGCATATGGCTAAATAAATAAAGTACATCACAGAACAACACATATGGTTGTGTAAGTTAATGTATCTGTCTATTTCATATTGCATACATATGTATTTATGTAAATGCATAGAGAAATGCTGGGAAAATGTATTCCAAATTTTTAAAATGTTTAATTCTGGGAAGAGTAATGAGTTAGAGAGAGTGAGGAGAGACCTGAAAGTTTTGTATAATTCCGTACTGCTTAGAATTTTGGAACTGAGCATGGATTCGTGTAAACTTGGACTTTGTAGGGCAAAATATGTATGAGCTATGTCAGAAAATTCACAAAGTCAATCCTCGTTACATCTGGGGGCAAGAATAAGAGATAGATTGTTCAGTGACAAAAACTAAAAGCTTACTGAGGTAATTAAAAATTTTAAGTATATCACAGATTTTAAGAATGAAGTTAAAGCAACAAGGAATTTCATGAAATGCACACATTCTTGGAAAATTATGTAAACCACTTCTAGACTATAGTTCCTCAGGGGCAGAAAAGATATGATAATTAAGATGAGCTATTTTGAGAACACATTTTATTACAAAGGAAGGAACCAGAATGAAAGGATAGGATGAAGTCATCAGGCCTGGAAAATGCAGACTGTAGCTCTTGCACAAAAGATATTTTCTAGGCCCTGAGAACACCTCTGTCCTAGAGTCTGAAAATTATAAACATAAACAAATGAGTGGTAACTGGAGAGTGGTGAATAAATTTCCATTTCATATTTAGCAGGTTATCTGCTACTGGTTTTCAGAGTCCTGAATAGCAGTGCGAGCTATTCCTACGGAGTACAACATGGATGGAAAGGGAAATTCTGGGTCTTAGCAGCAGGTGTGCACTCAATGGCTGACAACCATAGATAGCAGAGTGTTACACCTTCTGTTTTGAAAGTGGGAGAGGCATGGCATAATGAGTTGCTGCCACGAGGGAAAGTTTACCAAGAAATGCACCAAATGGATCTTTAGATAACATATACAGACACCAGTCACCTAGTAGCACAGAACTCATGCAGCCCAAGAAAGAAGAAATTATTGGGCATATGTGGAAGCACCTGCCCACAGTTTGAAGGCTTGCACATTGTGAATTAAAAATGCAGACCATATGTAAAGCTACTTTAGATAACAGTAGCATAGTATTGGCACATAGCAACAATGAAAGCAGAAAAATGTCAGAGGAGCAAGAACACAGCCTGAATCAGATATGAATGACTAACACAGCCATATTTGAAATAAGGTGGTTTTTTATCGTGTTTTTTTTTCTTTTTAGTTTCTATTAACTATAAAGTAATGCCAAGATCCTATAAACATCCTCTTGAATCTCTGCACCTAGTTTTCGCTTGTTAAATATAATAAAAATGCACATATGTATTTGTATATACAATATTATCATTCTTAAATAATTCTTTTAACTTCTTTTCACTTCCAGTTAAAGAATTCCTTCAGGATGATGCGGAGAGACATCCTCTTCTTACCTAACTATTATTATTTTTTTTTTTTTTTTGATTTTTCTCTGGTACCGGGAACCGAACTCACGACCTTGTGCTTGCCAGGAAGACGCTTTGCCGCTGAGCTAAATCCCCAGCCCCTTACCTAACTATTATAAAGGTACAAACATACAATATGAGGCAGGATTCTTTTTACAGTGCTTTTCCCTCCTTCTTTTTTGTAAGGTATGACATTGCCACAAACTTGTAGTCTAAGAGTTGCCTTAAAAGATCCCAAGCAGAGGTATAAAAAGAAGCAAAGAAAATATAAGCATGGCTGCTAGCCTTGGAAACCTGAAGTTTCAACTTCGGGATGGTGACTCAGAAAGAGAAACTTGAACTGTGGACAGTAAGCCAAGAGTTGTCATTACTTGTAATTACTTAATTGGTCTTCAACAGCACGAACCCCAAAATGGAAAACAAAGAGTCATTCAGTCCTGGAAGCACATTCCTCTTGGCTGTACCAAGCTTCTGAAAGGTTTCTTTTGCTTCTCTGGTTAGTTGCTATGGATCATGATAATTGTGAGACCATCAGATACCTAGATCTGGTAAATAACATAAGTATTTTCCTTTGACTATGCTGAGCTGACTTTGTTTTTATCTGACAAAAGCATTAATACTCTGATGGGTGAAAACTGGATGTCAGCACGCTTTATGAACCCAAATCTAATTTTTTCTTCAATTTTTGGCCACACCTGCCTTCCTGCTCATCCCTCAGTCTGTGTCACACGGCACTTTCTTTAATTTTTACCTCAAAATACCTCAAGTCACTATTAAGACAGAATGAACACTTGTAATCCACTGGGTTTCCACAGTGCTTTTCGGATGCCTTGTGCTTTGCACTGAGCCTATTTAATCAGACTGAAAATATCTGGAGAGTGGGGAACCATTTATTTTTTTTTTTTTTGGTCTCTTCAGGACATAGCACAGAGTAGTAAATTCCCTACAAATGCTTGTTGAAGTGCTTTTGCAATCAGAGTTGAAGTTAGTTTACTAAATACCCACTGAGGCAAACAATTCCTATAAACATTCTGCATGGAGGTATACCCTGCATTGTTTATTAATTTTCAATTATCTTTCCTTTTTTCCACTTAGAAAATTAAAGTCCTCTGCAATATTTAAAATTCCATTTATTTACAGTACCAACAATAATAATTGTGTCATTAAATGTATTTAGTGAAATCTACTATATCTCATTATTTAATGTGTGCATTCAAATATAGTGATTCTCTATTTCCCTAGTGCTGATCTATGCTAACAAGGTGTTATAAAAAGGGTTTGACTATATGGTAATGAACTCTCAGAAATTAAACACTACACTGAACATTCATCTTATTTTCATTATAGGCTATGTAGTTCATATTTTAGATTAGTGGACTGTAGAATCTATTTTAAAACCTAATAAAACTGGTTTTGAATTACTGATGCTCCCAAAATATTTTTAAACTCATTTTCAAACCTTCAAAGCAAAGCTATAATCCTACTCACCAATAGCAGCTGTGTTCCAAGAAAGCGAAACCATAAAACGGTATCATAAAGGCTAATATTCCAGGGATATTTCTCATGTACATGTTATAATCTGCAACATCAGACAATGAAGCATAATACACTAGCATGAAGAACAGAAAAATCAGACTGTTGCCTTGACCCTGAATGCCTTGGCAGTGGATATGTAAATAATGACTAATAACATTGTTTAATGATTTTAACATGGTAATTAACATAGTGGTGTTGAAAAGTTTTCTGGTTTTGATTGAAATTTAATTTCATTTTGAAGTAAAGCCAGAGTCCCCTTTGAGGATTATTTTTACATTAGTATAGGTAATTCACTTAACCCTGTGAATTTGATTCCTCATCTATAAAATGACTGTATATATATACTGAGGTAAACAGAAGTGCTTCCCAAACTGCAAGGGCCTGTACAAATTACCAGTCATATGAGCTCGAGTGTATAAGCCTTACAGGAAAAAGTAAAACACAACGGTAAGAGGGAGTAGTTTCCTGCCTACCTACATAATGACTTCTCAGTATAAGAAAATCACTACTATCCTAATAGAAATGTCATGGAAAGAATATTTAGACTTCCTTAAGTCACTTGGAAATTGATATTTTCTTGGTAGCCCGATCCTGGGCAAGCTATTTGTTGCACAAAAGAAAAATCAGGGGGATATGAAGAAGAGAAATGGCATGTGAAGAGCTAAGAAAAATAAACAATGTGCAAAGAACATTATTGTTCAACCTTCATCTAGGAATCTGAGCCCACCCCATTGAAACCGAAGATAAGGTTTAGTGCTACAAAATGAAAAAACAGATAATACAACCGTCCTTAGAAAGATTAAAATGACAAGGTCCATTTTGTAACAAGTCTATTTTACCTAAAATGAGTCAACTTTGGTTTGTGCCCAATAAATGCTAAATAAATCATGCAGGAAAAGCATCAATCACCAATAAAATTAAAGCATGAGTCAAGAACAATGGTAATGCCACAGTTAAAAGAAAAGCATAAAGGTCAAGTGATGGAACAAGACATGAAAACTGTGATGTAAGAAAATTGTTAAGAGGGAAGAAAACGTCCATGTGAAATGTATGGGAAATTAAAGACTAAGATATCAGAGAATTACTAATTAGCTGAGCGAAGCAAGAGTCTATTTCTAATGTCTGCCACCTTATTTGTGCTGTACTTGCAAGCGCTGCTAATCTGGAGCTCTGAGATGGCATGACTGGAAGGCTGCTCCCCCTTAAATTACTTTGATTTACTGGCCATGCAATAATTAAGGAAGCTGAATCACTCTCCTCAGCCTACAAACTCTGGAATATTGTACTTCTCCAGAATGCAGCTTATGAGCTGGCTAAGAAAAAGAAGTTGAGCAATAAAGTATCTGCCACTTACCTCTGTAAACTGGGGAAGGTGTGTATTTAAGAAAATGCAATAGCAGCCCTATTTTTTTAGAGTTAGCATGAGGTGGATATGAAAATTATATCACTAAATATTTTCAGTACCCAAAATATAAAAAAATCAAATTTTTCAGAAATATAGGTTGTGAGGAAAGCTGTCTCCATTTCATAACTTGTTCATTTTCCCACTGAGAGCCACATTACCTATCTCCATATGTGCAATTCACTGCAAATCTTTATAAATCAGTACGCTGCAGAAATTGCAGTTGGCAATGTCCTCTCCCACAAAGGAACCTGGGTAGACATGTGAGCTGAATAAGACCAAAAAGAAATGCATCAGCATTGCATACAAACTTAATTTACATCTCTGGTGTATGGAGTGAATCCTACAAAAGGACACTTCTGGGTCCTCCCTATCTTAAATATGTACCCATTACATGACACTGGCAAAACTAACTTCCCTGACACTTACTTTCATTGTGGGCAGAATGAGAACAATGACAGAAACCACTTCATAGAACTATTGCAAGTGTTAGAATAGTTTCAGAATACTGACTACACTTGTTTCCAGAGAAACTGAAATTTCATGTCACATAGAAAGGGATCAATAAATGTCTACTTGGAACATACGTGCATGTATTATATTTGTAAAAGTGCATATAAAAATCTTGCTCACAAACCTTGATTGCAGACTACAACCTTGTTTTTTCAACTATAAAATCACTACCCTATGCAAAAATGCTTTTCCTATCAGCAATTTTTTCTTACCTACATTGAAATCATTGGGGAAATTCAGTGTAGGATTGTATGGTATTTGGAGATAATAAAACAATATGATGTTCACCTGGCCATTTTGCTTTTAGTGGAAGAAACAGCTCTTCCTTAATCCTACTTGGTACAAAACTAACCATCTGTCTGACAAATAATCATTGTTCTCTCTCTCTCTCACACACACACACACACACACACACACACACACACACACAATCCCTAAAAAATTACTCTTGAAATATTTCCTTCTTATCCATCCAATAGCATTAGCTTTGAACTCATCATTTTCTTTCAGCATAATCATTTAGGAATAGTATCCATTATAACAGAAAACATAGAACCTTGGCTGGGCATATAAGTTAAAGCAAATTTATAGACTTAAAAGAAATCTCAAAGAAATACAGTATATTCTATCTTGAGAAAAGATAATCTTCAAGTTAGTGATGTAATAACGACCCATGAAATAAATTCAAGCGACTTCTTGACAGCGATCTGAACACCAGGGGAATAGACTGCAGCAGGATTCTTTGGGGGTGAACCATAAAGAAAGTGAGGGCTTTCTGAACTTGCAGTGTGTTTCCAAGGAAGGAAATTTCCATTGCTGGGAAGACTTTAAGTTTAGAATCACTTCTCCTTGGACTTTCAGTGATAACATCTTGTGAGTCAGAATGAGTTAAGCAAAGAAAACAAGATGACCTTCAAAGTCCCAATAACACTTCGACTGGACTTCATGCCACTCATTATGAGAGGAACTCTCTAGGGGCCTTAGATCTCATCCTCATTCTGTCCTCCTCAGTCTCACCATGAAAAAGGAAAATGAATCGTAGTCAAAATGGGGTTGTTAGGATTCTCCAGAGATCAGGCTTTCTTTATGGTTAAAATGTTTATATTACCATCCTTTCCATTCTACCAAAAGCAGAGAGCAGTTTATTGGTTTAAGAGTGTGATTTGGACAAGTGACCTTTCAGAAGTGAAACAATACTGGCAAAATTGGCATCATCATGTTTTCTCCCACGTTTGATTAGGAAAATTCTTTGACTAACTGAGCACATTGCTACAGATTTTATAGATAAGTTCTTAGATGCTTAAATGTTCTCACCAGGTGGATTCCAAGACACTCTCCAAAGAGTGTGCAGATATTTCAACAACCTCTGGGGTAAATACAAAACAAGCAGAGAATACAGGCATGCACATGCATACAAATAATGACTAGAAGCTTTCCACTCGCTAAGATATAGTGCATTTTGATCAAAAAGAAAGAAATTCCAGCCTAGAAAATTGCCTGGAATTAGAATTTCTTATCAATTTTTTAAGGCATTCAGGCATGCAGAATTGAAACACAGAAAGGTTCTGCCAGCATTCCATGTACTTCCTGCTTTACGGTCCAATTTACGTTTAGATTGTGCTGATATCTTACATAATTAATTAAACACTTTCAATGAAAATTCCCCAAATTTCTTTTTCCATTTCAATTTGCATATTATTAGAATGAGAAATCAGGTTAGAGCTTCCAAGAGTCACATCTTAGCTTTTCTATTCATTTTGGTGGGTTGTAGAACTTTGTATTTGCATTGCAATTTGTGTATATATTTGAAAATCAAATGCACACAATGTAGACAAATATAATTCATTACAAATAAAATGAATTTATGAAGCAAATAGAGCAATTAGAAAGTGCATTTAAGTCACAACTGATACATCTGCCATTAGTAATTTTTCATCCTGAAGCATTTCAAAAGAGAACCAGTCTATAAATGCTCACTGAGTCTGTAGTATTTACAGGGTAAGTGATTTGAAAGTAATGATGTGTGTAAAATGATAAATTAATGCGTACATTTAATTAATGCCCAGTGAGTCTCTACATACCAAGCACTTTGCGAGACACTGGGAATGGAGAAGGAAGCAGGACAAATTATAACCCACCAAGTTTGTGATATAGTTGTGAAGAGAACTTACAGAAACATGGGCAATAATATACTGTACCAGTAATTAACAAGTACAAACAGGAGAATACAGAATATAGCTCCTTTTCAGCTCTGAAATAATATACTGTACCAGTAATTAACTAGTAAAATCAGGAGAATACAGAATATAGCTCCTTTTCAGCTCTGAAATTCTTAGGAAAACCCAAACAAGCCTTTGAAGATGGGTTGATCTGCTCATGGGGTAAAAGAAGAACTAGCTTGTCTAGACCATTAAAAGCCAGTAGGTAATAGTTAGTGCATGATTACACAGCAGAAGTCAGAGTCTGGTCAGCAGGAGACACAAGTACAGCTTTGACAGAGTGGTAGCAGTGGGTACAGAGAAAAGTTAATGAGGATTCTGATTTTCAAGCTACTATTTCTCCTCCTCCCCCTTTTCCTCCCCTCCCCTTTCTCCCTCTTTTTTCATCTCTCACTTGGAATATTTTATGGTAAGACTAATTATGCAATAAAGGGGAAATTTGTACAGCCAGCAACTTCTAAATCAAACACAATCATCTTGAGTTTTGTGCCGAGAGGCATCATCCAACATGGGATGATGTAAAGAGACTGGCTCTGCCATGAGTTCTTGGCTATTCTCCACCACTAATTAAGCTTGGGACATTGTTCAATCAAATCATCTTACAGTATCTCAAAATAGTTCATTTTTATCCCGTTTGAAAAATATAAAATTATTGCCTTGTTGACTTTAGTAATGTCACATTCCTTTCCTATACCACCCACTGCTGTCTTTGGACTTATCACAGAATTATCAACTGTTCCTTCCCTGACTCCTGTCCCTCTATCAGGAAAAATTGATACTTTCATGTTTGGATGAGAGAATTTAAAGAGTCATGGTAATTTTCTACCATGCATAATGTTCTTATAGAGTAGTTTCTAGTTATAACACAAATTACCAAGTTTCTATCTCTATACTAATTTCCCATTTCATTCCATTGGGTATCTGAAGTTGAGGATCATATCTAGCTGTTGCTGCAGTAGAAGTCAGTAGTATAAACAACAGCGCATGAAATGCATTCAATATTTTTTTTTCCAGGTGAAAAAGTAAATGTGTTCATGTAGATTTTGAAAAGAACAGGTAAGCTTGGCAGGCAGATTAATTTGCAAGTAGGAGCTGAGCGGAGAAACTTGGACAGAGCAAATATTGTCAGTCCATAGGTACATTCTTCCTGGATGTGTTCTGCATCTTCGGAACCATTCTGGTCCTGCCTGAATCTCAGTGAGACTCTGGAGGCCTGTAGCTGCTTTCTCGTCTATCCAATTTTGCTAACAGCATTTAATCAATCTCTTTATTACTTTTTTTGAGTCCTTGACAAAGGAAATCAGACCACATAGCTTCCTGCTCTATCCAATTCTGGTAACAGAATTTAATCAGCCTTGCAATGTCTTTTTTTTTTTTTTCCTTGACAAAGGAAAGCAGACTATCTTTTCGTTTGGATCTGAAATGTTCCCTAAAGGACTTTGCTAAAATGTGGTGCTAATGGATGACATTATTGACAGATGATTAACACTTTAGGAAGTGGGTCCTCATTGGAAAAAAGTTATAGAGGGTGCCTCTGGAGGGTTACCTTCTTTCCAGCCCTTCCTTCTCTCTCTCTCTGGTTCCTGGATATCATGAGGTCAGTAGCTTTGCTCTACCATGCCGTGCACCATGATGAGCTTCCTTAATATAGCCCAGACACAATGTAGCCAAGGCACCATGGACTAAAACCCCTGAATCTGTAAGCCAAAATAGATCTTACTTTCCTTAAACTGTATTTCTTAGGTGTTTTGCTCATCGCAATAGGAAGCAGAAACACATAGAACTAGAAACTTAGTTCTAGGTAGTTGAAGCTAGTACAGCTAGGGTAGACTAAAATTCTAATTTCCTCATCCAGGAGAGACTCCTGGACTCCGGACACACCATGAGTCAATTCATGACACAGGGAGTTCAGGAATGAACTTGTAGAGTTATATTTTGGACTAGTAGGAGCCTGGTAAGACGAGGACAAGTTATGAGGGTGGTTGAGTGTCCTCAAAGAGGAGATGTCTGAGGATGGAGTTCCAGAGACATCATTTTGCCTTTTCTTTTGCCCTATACCAGGTTTCTGGGTTTAAAAGTGAGATGATAAATTTGGAGATTGAAAATGTTGAAAGTAAACTAGATGAACAATGGATTCTTGTATAAGGGGAGGTACTGGAATTACACTGGCATGATAAGGGCTGCTCCAATGAGCTGGCTATGAAAGTGGAAGAGAGATACAACTTCAGGTAAATGGATACTAATACAACTTAAAGTATCTTGCACATTTTTATGAATACAATCTGGTCTTCTGTGAGAAGGAATAGAAGGTGGGACAGATGTGTTACCTTTTCGCTGAGGAAAAAGTATTGCCTTTCATGCTTTAGTTCACTGTTTTGAATTTGCTTAGACCAGTGAGGTTTTCAACATATGGTTCATAGAAGCAGCATCACCATTACCTGGGAATTTATAAGGAAGGCAGATACTTAATGCATAAACCCAGGCCCATATTATTAGAAATTTAGTAATCATGTTTTCTCAAGTAATCTAGGTATATTGATGAATTATTACATTTGAGTACTACGGGTCTAAACCAGGTTGAAAGTTGGTCTTTGGGAAGAAAACTACACATGGTTAAAGACTGCATATTGAATAAGGTACAATCTGTGAAATAATTGACCAGACAGTTTAACCTGAATTGGACGATAATCCAATGAAATAAAAAATAACACATTAAGAAGAAAGATAAAATGCATTAAAGAAGAAAAGACTTCAAAAAAACGAGATACAGTTTCAGAGTAAAAGCTAGAGGAAGAATTGTATATACTCCTATCTAGACTCCAGGGCCGATAGCTGTGGCCATTCCCTGATTGCTGAAATCACTCCAGGGATAAATCCGTGGCATGAGAGTTTATGATTTGCCTGCTTTCTGTGAGGCACTCCAGAGAGTTGGCTGATGTGAGAGGAGCACAGGGAGAAAGGAAAATGTGCAGGTAATGCGTTTAGAGAGGCAGGTGGAACCAGCTGATTCAAGTTATGCTAGCTGAAGGCATTTTGGATTTCATTCTAATAGGAAGAAAGGCATTGCGGGACTTTTAGTAACACTGACATGATCATATTTGGGTTTATCAAACATTGTGGCTACCACTGATCTAATTGATTTGAACAGGAAAGTGGCAAATGGAAAAACATTATGACGGCAGAAATCCTTTCAATTGTTCTGCTCTAGAAATTAATAAGACTGCAATGAACATTTGATGCTAGTGCATATTCCAGTAGCCCAGTGAAGTCATGGGACGTGTACTGAGATGAGTATATTGAGATGAAAGTACCAAGCTCTTAATATAAAAAAGAACACACAAAAATCAGACGCTCAAAATAAAAGACCCAATCAAAACAATAAAGGGTAAGTCAAATGAACAGATACTTCACAGAGGAAGTACATCATTTATGAGTTTTAAAGAACCTGTTTCAAAAAAGGACAAAAACACAATTGTGAAATAAAATCCTCAGTGACTTTTAATAGTATTCTTCCCCTTACCTGACTCTAACTATTCCAAGTTATCTTTCATTCTATTCTATTCTAATTTATATTATCAGTGAGAATTGCTTGATATGATTAATGATTGTTCTTTTACATTCTAGCTGTGCAGAAGGCTATCAGTGTCTGAACATGCTTTTCTATCAGAGCATGTTTGCAGAACCTAATGTTACATTGCACTTGAGGAAATGGTACAGGTACATAACACATCTTAATTCCTGTTTCCCTCCCCTCACCCTTCCCTCACATTTTAACTCCTTCCTTCCTCTCTTAATTACCTCCTCATTTGAGAATGATACATCAGCCTGCTTTCTATTATCTATCTTTTATTTTGCTGCTTAAAATTTGAGTTTCTTATATAAGAGAAACCATGCAATATTTAAACTTGTGTGTCTGATTCATTTCACTTAACATTATGGTCTCAAGGAGTAATTTTTCGTTAAATGACGCAAGTTTATGTTTCTTTGTTGAAGAGTAGCTTGCCATTGTGTGTAAATCCCACATTTTCTTTATCCATTCATCTGTCAATGGATATATAGGCTGATTCCAACACTTAGCTATTATTAACCATCTACTCTAAACATGGGTATGCATGTATGACTGTAATAATGTCTTCGACTCTTTCAAGAAGATACCTAGAACTGGAGTATGTGAGTCAAACAGAATTTCTAATTTTAGGTTTCTGAGGACCCCATACCTGTTTCCATAGTGGCTGTATCAGTTTACATATCCAAGTGCTCTTTTCACCCATAGCTTCACCAGTTTTTGTTGTTATTTGATGTCTCAATCATGGCCTTTCTTTCTGGGTTAAGATGGAAACTCAGTATTATTTTAATTTTCATTTCTTCAGTGTCCAGGAATACTGACCATTTCTTCATGTATTTACTAGCAATTTGTACTTCCTCTGTGAAGTGTCTGTATTCATTTAATCCTTTATTTTTTGACTGGGTCTTCTATGATGAGGGGTTTAATTTCTGGAGTTCTTTCTACATTAAGAGCTTGGTACTTTCATCAACATACATTTAAATAACATTTATTGGTCAAACTTACCCATGCTTGATTTTACTATGGAGAAGTTAAATTGAAAATCATCAATGCTATAAAACTTTATTTCTAAAAATTTCTTTCTTGAGAATATAGTTATTGTTCATTTATTTCATTAGGTTTTTTTGAAAATATTCTGCTTTTCAATAAGAAGTTACTGGAATTATAACATCAAAATAAGGTATAATTCCTCAAATTATCATATGAATAAATTAATAAAAACAAATTAAAAGTATCTCTAAATATATAACAAGATTTGCCAGATAAAATATAGAACTTCTATACACATTTAAATCCCAGGTATATAGCAGACTTTTTTTTGTTTTTTTGTG
>NW_004955440.1:8317951-8342066 GCF_000276665.1 Chinchilla lanigera
GGAACCGAACTCACAACCTTGCACTTGCCAGGCAGGCACTTTTGCCGCTGAGCTAAATCCCCAGCCCCATAGCAGACATTTTAGCAGAAGACTATAAAAACAAACTTTTGAGACTTGCTAAAAAATTACTTAACCATTATGAATAGTTCAATTCTAACTTTTATTTGTTACATATTTTAAACCTAATTGAACTATTTCACTGAAGATTCCCTAACATTACAATTTTTATAACTTCTCATACTAAGTATGCTCCTGAAAAGTACTCCTGTAAAGCAAATATTGTTTTATTTTTTTCTATAGCACTAGGCATTGAACCTAAGATATTTATACTGAGTTATACCTTCAGCCCTATTTTACTATTACTTATTTATTTTTTATTAGGCAGGGTCTTGCTAACTCATGGGGTTGGTCAGGCTGTGCTCAAAATTGTGATTTTCCTGCTTCAGCCTCCCAGAGTTCAGGGAGGTATGGGAGTACAGGCAGGTATGGGCCACAATACCCAGCTACAAAAATTATTTTTAATAAAACATGTTAAACTGTTTGAGCATCTAAATTGTATCTCAGTTGAAACTTTTTACATATTTTAAAACAAGATAGATAATTCTTTCTATAAATATGTGATACTTATATAGGAGTTTGAAGTAAGAGCCTTGCATTAAAATAGTCTTTGCTTGCTTTTTATATTTTAGCCAGTTTTATTCTCAATTTGTACTAAATATAGGTGGATCAGATCGTAACACAAACTGCACTCAATCTTACCCGATATGAGTCTCAAGAGGACATCCTTCTTCCTATTCAATTTAAGCCCTACTTAGCATGATAGTGACATTATAAAATTCTTGTCTACTGTCTCCTTGTGGAGCTGTCATTACTCTTTTACCATTGAGAACATTTTCTTCCATTTCTTAAGGGAAATGTTAGTGTTCTAGAAAGCACGCTTAATTTGTAATTTACTTCAGACAAGTTTATGAAGAAAATTAAGCAGAGAAAGTAGTTATTTATCACAGGCTTTGTTTTGTTACTATAATTTACTAAAACAGCATTGTATATGACTGCCTAAATGGAAATCAAAACAGAGTTAAGATCAGCATAGTAATGCATTTCTGTTTTAAAGCTTTACTGAGGCTCATGGGCTTCCAACCAACACAGGCTATCCCGGGCAGGAAAGGTGACAACAGTTATGATGCTGTTAGCATCGTTCTATCCTCATTCTGACTTACGTAGAGAACGTTACAAAGAGAGAAACTTAAAATCCACTGATGCAAACTACTTCCTTTTGAAGACAGCCAGCTTAAATACAGACACAAATATACATATTTTAAAGTCATATAGCTGGGGATATAGCTCAGAGGTACAGCACCCGCCTTACAAACATGAGGTCCTGGGTTAGATTCCTGGAACATAATAATAATAGTAAATAAATAATAACAATAATAATAGTGCCATATGACTGCCATTGACTCCAAAATTTCCAAGACCCAATCCATCATTTTCCCACTATAATCAAATGTATATAATGAAAAGGACAGCTGCATATCAGGGTCATATACAAGGTCTCTTTGTCAGTTGACTTTTTGTAAGTCTTTCAAAATCTAAACAAAATTTTACAGAACACCTGGGGTTTCTGTGGATGGAAGAATTTAAATACTGTAAGTAATGAGTTCTAGTGGTGTTTATCTTAACTTTCTACATTATTATATTTATATCATGCAGGCGTGGATGGGCATAGTCAGAGATGTACCACGCTATAGCATGATATCTTAATATTCCTGCTGCACTTAAGGATGAGGGACTTGATGAATCTCTAAGGTTACTGAAAGTTCACATCAAAGCAGCACTATTAGTTTTTGTTCTGAGACTTCGATTCCACCAATTGAATCTACAGCTTGGTGAGGACATTGCCGCTGACTGTTCCAAGCTGTGCTATTTTTCTCAGTGCTGTAATTTAGAGGATTTATTACCAGACATGTTGCAAGATCATCGTGTGTAGAGTTCATGATGAAGCCTTCCAACAGGGACTGGAGTCTGAACCAAATTGACAATTTATAATGGCCCAAGCAACAGCCTGGGCCAGAGAGAGCGCATCAGTATGTGTCACTGAAAGGGAAGCAGTAACTTTCAATACAAATTCTGTCCACAGTACATAGCGCGTGTTCTTGGTAACAGAGCCAGCAGAATACTGTAAATACACATCCTTTATTATCTAAAGATTCCAGTCAAACATAAATTCTCAGTTAAACTCTGGGAGTGCCACTTAACATATTCTGGTGTACAACAAAGGGATGGACCTCTCACATCACACTGGGAATGGAATGAAACTGAAACTGTTCCAGGCAGTTTGCTTAGCATCAGGTAATCTCGATTCCATAGCAGTGAATCAAAACTGAGATGGCGGAGTTTAAGTTACCTGGGGTTACTACTGCATTTCATGGAGGATTAGGTCAGTGAATCAATCACTCAACACTGAGCATCCAAGGAGTGGGAGGCCTTGTGGGGAATTATAATTTTTTTGAGAAGATACTTTCCACAGTGCTGTTTGATAAGAATCTTTCCACTGGTTGTTAAGGCGACCATGTGTTCTTCACCTTTACAGCAACTGTAGGTTCGTTTTTGTCGATGATAAGCACTGTGACTGCTTCCAGCAACGGTTCTACACACAGTGGGAAGAATGAAGTCAGCCAAAACTCTCCTAGGAAGGAAATCAAACACCGCTAAGAATTAGAGCCATTCAACTACAAGAACTTGAATTGAAAATCCTGTGATTATTTTTGGAAGGACTCAGGAGGAGAGTTCAGAAAATTGAAAGTAGAGATAAAATTGCAAGACTGACAAGGCAGATAAGCCTAAATATTTTGCAGTGAAAAGATTCTTTTAACCTCAGGATGCATTTGTAGTATCATGTATAAATCAGATACTTTGTAAACAGTTTTACATTTTACTGAATATTTGGGGAGGCTAGACAGTCAGTATAAATTCAAAGGACCAAAAAAAAAAAGAAAAAATGAAAAGACCAATAGGCAAATATGACCTAAACTAGGGCACCTTGGGTTGAGAGATATCTGTAGCCTCCGTTGAACTGCCTGAAGGTAAAGGAGAAATGTGTTAGAAAGATGTGATGAACAGGTGTGCTGTTGGCAGAGCAGACTCAGGATCAGGAGGGGTCTCGCAACCCTGGGAAATTCTCTCTCCATCTGTTACGTGTGCCGCCCTTGCTCATCTAGCTGAATGTTCTATTTCACATTTCTTTCCAGGAGTATTCTTTCCAAAAATACAGGGCAGGTCTGTCATTTACATCCAGCTTTCCTCTCAGTCTGCAAGGGCTGGGAGAGATGGTGTTAGCCCTCTGCTGTTCCAAAGTGGACCAAATGTCATATACTCCTGGGGGGCAACAGGTGGCGCAATTCTTTGGAAGACATATATTTATAATTTCTTTTACAACTTTTTTAAGGATGGAAGTACTACACTAACTACGTATGCCTATAAATGGGGCTGGAAGAAAAGTTATTTTTAGAGCAGATTATCTATGTTTTACAAGTAATAGAAATAAAATGGTACATGTTAAGGATATATTTAAAGCTGATAACTTTATTACTCTATATCTTGTTTAATTTATTAGGAAAGAAGTTGGATTGGACATAAACTAGACCAGTTCTACAAATGTTAAATGTTATGTTTGCTTTCCATAATGTAGAAATGTTCCAATCTTATTTTACTTATACTCTGCTTTAACATTTCAAACTCCAAACCCATTGTATTAATAAATTTGTGAGACAGAAGGGGACTGGTATAACATAATGTGTAAATCTGACTTATCTGAAACATTAACACATTATAAAACTTTGATCTAGATAATTTTAAAGGCTTTTGTACTCAGGTTTTTCATATCAAATTAATACAATAAAATCAGACACATACTTCCATTAAATATACACAGTGAAATAATACAGGGACAGTTATGGTTACAGCTCAGCAAAACTTTGAATTGGATTTGGTGCCCATGACACCATCAGACTAAGTTGAAAACTTTCCATTAGCATTACTGGAGTGATACCTCCAATCAAATCCACATGTTGTTAAGCCCAGTTTTCCACCAAATTAATAACTGTGATAAATGTGTCTGTTCATAGAAATTATGACATGAGAAAAATAAAAATACATGCAATCATGAATATATTTCAATGTTTTTGATTATCAAATATTTATCAAGGATCATCGTAATGAATTATTGATTTGTTTCCATTTTGAGTTGAATGTTACTGTAAAATATTCTACTTGATTCTAGCAGGATATATCTATGGTATCCTACTTTTTGAGGCTATCACATAGAACAATTTTGCAGTTATGAAAACTGGACAAAATATGCTCAGAACTCTTAAATGACTTGCCCAATATTATGTAGTCATTTGCTTTCAGTTTTCAGTATTCATCTGCTTAGTAGGAATATTTCTGAATATAGTGGCATGTATCAATATGCATCTTTGATGATAATAATTGGTTATTTACACTAATATAGCAATACTATTAATGAAACTCTTAAGCTTGTGAGTAGCATTGTAAGCATATATAAACACACAAATACAAATATACATGCATACAAATCAACAAATATGTGCATGTGCATATCCATATACACATATATAAATACATACATATATAGGTACTTATTTAATCCTTACAGAAACACATGAGGTAGATATAATCATTATACCAATCTTGTTAGGGGGGAAACTGGGGCAAAAGTGGCTACATGCCTTGTTAAGATTGTGCGACTATTACAGAACTCCTCCAGACAGTCTAGCTTCAGAAACTGGACTCTGTAACACCACATGTTGTCTCTCTTAAAATTAAACAGCAGTTTTTAACTGTAATATGTGACTGGCATACAAATGAAGACACTCAGATGAAAGGTATCTTTTCTAAAGCTGTCACAGCTTCTTCAAGTTGAAGTCGGAGGTATCACTCAATTTACTTTCCCATTTTGTGAAGGAATTCCACATAGAATATTAATCTTGGAGGTGTTCTCAAAATATCTACCTTACAGGTGTTCTCAAAAAATTGTAACAATCACTGTCTAGAAATGTTATTTCTAGACAACTAATTAATACAAACTGAAGCAGTGACCAATTTTAAATACATGTCGGTCAATACTGAAACCTGCATGTCAGCTTGTAATGATATTAAAAATAATCAAATGATGGATTTCAAAGCAAAGAATGATTTTCTTTCTGCAACTGCTATTGACTTAAATGTGGTTAAAAGAAGTTTTATTCTATTAGTAATTACTGAGTTGAGCAGTGTAGGAAGCAGTACAGTTATTTGATGTCCCAGGTGTAAGTACTAACATTTTAAAATTGTATATTCCAAAATTGTTCATAGTGTGTCAACAATCTAAGTGATTAAAGTTTACATGAACTGAGAACGTTTTAAAATCTACTTGCACACAAGATATGTCTTATAGATAGGCATTCCATTTGATGGGTCTTTTCTTTTATCCAGCCTGTATCCTATGCTCCAAATTCTTTATTCTCCAATATTAGGTAGTTTCAATGTATATATAAGAATGTATGAAAGCTTAGCAAAATACATAATTAAACACATGTATAAAGTACTATAATGTAAGAGAAAGCTAATTTAAATGAACATTGCAAATTTTAATTCTAAATTAGTCAGGATTCCCCAACCTTTTTGGAAGTTAACTTAAAGACTACTAATTTTTACATAAAACTATCGCTTTTAAAGATAATTTACAATGCAAATTTCCTATGCTTTTACTGATTCCAGAAGGAAATAATTTGAGATGTAAAATGAATATATACCTACTTGGCTGACAGGAAGCAACCATTATGTTTAATTAAAAACAAAAATATTTGTATTGAAGATTCTAGAAAATATAAAGTGTGTTTTATGACCAAAAGAAATATAAAGTTACAAATAACAAGACAATGAATTCAGTCCTGAAAGACCATTCATAATTTATTTTCTAGTGTAGATTTCACAACTGAACATTTAATTCTGATGAAGTCTGTGTTATGGATCAAATAAATTTTATTCTTGGCTATGAATGTAGTTTAACTCAAATATCCAATTTTCATAAAAAGTTCCAATTATGAATATCAATTTCCATCAGATGAATTATATTCTACAGGTGAGATGTTCCATTAGAATTCAAATTAACCAAATTTCAAGGGCCTCTGAAAAGTTATTCACATTATTGTTAGTAAAAGCCTGTCAGTGTGCCAGAGATATGTCCTTTTGGTTCAGTAATCTATAGCTAATTAATATAAGCTGAAACAGTGGCCAGTTTTAAAGACGTTTAGGAATACACCTTGGATATCACTGGAGATAAAACAAGAGTAGTACTTTTATGGTGATTTTAGAAATTATCCAGTGGGTCTGTATTATATGTTTTTGTTTCCCTTAGCAGCTGATCAATCTATTGCTGTTAAAGCACTACAACTGTCCCTATATTTAGTCTTTCTGAAATGAGTTTTTGTTAACCAAAATATTCCTCCTTTATTCAAATTAGTTTTCTATATGCAAAGAAAAGCATGTTCCCACGTTACCGTGTGTCCATTTTACTATTGATTGAAGGAAGTTTAATCAGTGTTGTAGAATGTTCTCTCATCAACAAATCTGCCTAGAAACTGGTTTAACTACTGTACAACAAATGAAAATATACTTGCCAAAACACTAAGATACTTCCTCTTGTGTGATTCTATTTCTACATAAGACCCAAAGAGCTGGTCAAGTAAACATTTCATTTCATGGGGAGGTAAACTTCATGGGTAATATTTGAAAGAAAAACAAATTTCAGGTTCAATGAGCAATTTCTCACCTAGAAGTTCTTATATCCCATATACACAACATTGGCAGAAATTACAAACTGCTAAAGGAATCCTATGCAGCAGTGTTTCAACATTACAGAATATGTTAATGTCAATACCTCCACGGGAGTTAGTTTTCACAACAGAAATGAAAGATTTCAGGGCTTGCTAATCCAATGCTCACAGGAACTCCAGGGACAGTACAAAGTAATGTAGCCACCATGCAATACAGCAGCAGACCAGGGAGGAGATGTGGACAGAGTGTGTCTTCCCAAAAGGGTAGCTATTAAATTTAAAATAGTGAGCTAAAGGAATGTAGCCAAATTTGCAATATTTTACAATCATTCTGAAATCCAAACTTTTTCAGGTAACTCCTAGCTTTTTAAAAATATATTAACAATTAATTCAGTAAAAATACATCCAGACAAATCTGTTTTCATACTATAGTTTGCCTGAAGACTGATTGTATCTCATGTGTGATTAGAGTTACTTATTTCACTTAGCATCATGCTCTCTAGTTGCATCCATTTACCTATAAATGCCTCAAATTTATTTTTCTTTATGGCAGCATAGTACTCCATTGTATATATATACCACATTTTCCTTCCCAGTAAGTCAGACACCCAAAGCCAAGATCGTATAGTTTCCCTCATATAAGAAATTTTAGGTATGCATGTTTACCTATGTGTGTGTGTGTGTGTGTGTGTGTACACAGACAGAGCGAGAGAGCAAAATAGAAGAGAGATAAACAGGAAGTAGAGAGAAGTTACAATTTGCATATTCTGTTGTTTTTTAAATATTTTAATTTATATCCTAATTTTTTCACTTATACTAATAGTTTATCTTATTCCTTGAAAAAAATTGTGTTAGCTATTTGTTTCCTTTATATGAGTTTTTTTGCTTCATTTCTTGAACCGAGTTACTACTTGAAAGATAACAACACACAAATAGAATAATTTTTGCTATTCTCTTACTATTTGGTTGTGAAAATTGGTTTCATTTTTTAATATACTAAAAATACAAATAGGGAGGGGTTTATAAGTCACCAGCACAGTGCTTCCCTGGCAAGTTCAAGGTCCTGAGCTCAATTCCTAGTATTGAAAAAAAAAAAATAAGAAAGAAAGAAAGAGAAAAAGAAAAAAAATACTTATTTAACCAAAATTTTATAATATTTATAATTTTAATATTTTTGATCTCTTAAAGGAGGAAATTCAGAATTACAACCATTAATAAGCTCTTAACTGGAATGTTCCTCCTTCCCCTTGTTCTTTCTATACTTGCCATTAGTTTGACAGCAATTACTCATATTTCTTTTATCATCTCTATTTATTTGAAATTTTTCTCCACTTGATAAAATGTACTTTCTAAAGAAGTAAATCTTTTCTTTCCATGTCTTTAGATATATATATCTCTGTGAACATACATAAGTACACTTTTATGTTTTTTCTACAAGGCGTTAATTTGTAGCCATACACTTAAGAGATCGTTCTTAACAATATTAGCTGCGTTGAAATAGCCTGTCCATACTTAATGTAACAGAGAACAAGCACTTCTACCTTATTAAAAATGGCTTTTTGAATATCCATGCTGTTAACAGGAAATCACCTTTATTTTTCTGTAAGACATTATCACAGATAAAACCTCAACTTCAATGCACCCATAATCCTATTCTATTTTATGTGTAAATGCTTTTGGTATCATTTTGTTTCCTGTGATATAAATGAAGCACAAAATCTTACGACCTGTCATCACTATACATTATATAGTCTAATGGCAAAAAAATTTCACATAATTAGAAAGTGTTCTCCAAGAGGTATGAGAATTCTAACCTTGTTTTCAGAGGCATTACACACTTAATGCCATGTCCCCATTGGACTTTGTGCCCTGGTCCTTTATAGTGCTCATGATGGTTTAATACCTGCCATTTTATGTTTTAAACATGTAAAATTCTGATTAATATTAAACTGCTGGTCAGAGGGTATAACTCAGCGGCATAAGTGCCTGCTTGGCAAGTGCAAGGTCCTGAGTTCAAGTCCTGATACCAAAAAAAAAAAAGATTAAACTAGTGTCCTGATTTTTTTCACAAGTAAGCAGAGAGATAGATGTGCAGCTGGCAGTACAACATGACAACTCTTGTGCCAGCTACAATGGTGCCATCCTGTTGAAGAACAGAGATCCTGCTATGGTGATGACCAGAAATGGTCTCAGAGAGGTGTAGCAATTTTAAAAAACATTGAAAATTTCTTAAGATTTGGCAAGTATGACTGGAAACAACAGGGTAAGAGTGAGAAAAAAATGTTCAAGAAGAAGAGTGACCCTAGGCCTGAATGTACGGAAGAACACGACGCATTGAGGGACATTGGCTCAATGAAAGCTAGCGTCATACAAAAGTAGGATGTTTGGTGGAATAAATCAGAGATTGAGTTGAAAACTCAAATCTGAATATAGATTGCAGACTGATACTGTTAGTTTCCACTGAATCGTGCCTCCTGGGACTGTCAACCTTTTATGGTCTCCTCCCGGTACTGAGGATCCCAGGCTTAGCCATGGGACTTACATTAAGTTTGGGACCATCAAATTGGTGAAACAGACGGCAAATGCAAGGGCACTGTGGTTTGCCCCCTAGAAACCAGTTTTAATTGAAGATGTCCGGGGTGATTCTCTTTGAGGATGTAGAAATAAAATGGAGAGAAAGAGCAGGCCGTCCTACCATCTCAGCTGACACAGGTCTGTTTTTATCTGTCCAGTAAATATGACACACAGGTCTCAAGTTGTAAGGAAAGTCTCTAAACTTGCCAATCAATCCCTAATGTACACTTTTTTTGTAGGATTTTATTATGCAACAATATACAACTAAACACAGATTGACCACTTTTCATGTGAGCAATGGACAGAAAGCAAATCCTGTCATTTTCTCTTTTTAGACTGAGGCTGTTATGTGACAAGAGTTGTATTTGTAAATATAAATGTTGGTAGATGCGGTGGAGTTATTGTAGCAGGAGTGCATGGATACAGAGAGACAAAATGAAAGAATATCTTTGCATTGGGCCAGATAAAGGATAATGAGCACTTATGCTACAGGAGTTGCCAGTAAATGTTTCCTGCAAAGGGCCCAACTATAAACATTTTAAGCTTTTTGAGCTATTGAGTCTCCATTGCAGCCCCTCAGCTCTGGTCTGGGATCACGAAAGTAGCCATAGAAGACATGTAAATGAACACATGTAGCTGCTTTCCCATAAAACCATATTTACAGAGTGGCCATTGAGTTGTATATGAACTAGAGCAAAGGCAAAGGGGATAGAAATAGAGGGCAGATGAGGGTATATAGCTCAGTGGCAGAGCACGTGGTCAGTATGCACAAGGCCCTTGTTTGTTTTCCCTCTGAAAAATAGTAATGACAGAAAATACAAGACAAAACAATTTGAGGTTAGACAGAATGTGGTGCGGCCATTGATGGCAACAGATGATTCAAATATAACTTACAATTTAGCTACCTCAGCACACTGTACTGGAGGCTCTTCCAATAGGAACTGCAGGGCGGAATAGGCTTTTAGTGGGTTTTATTTGAGGACACTTGCGTTTGAAGTGGGTCACTTGGGACAGAGGTGTACTACTTCCTAGGAATCAAATGGTATGGTGGACTGGACTGGGAGTGCATGCACTTGAGAATCATTAGCGCATAAGTAGAATTTAAAACCAGGGCAAGAAAGGATCAGATTGTCTTGCTAAGTTTATCTTGCTTGTGACAGTAGTTGGCATTCAAGAAGCACTCAGTGAAGTCCAACAGTGACATTAAAAGCCATGCAAGGCAGCCTTACCTCTGATTTAAATTTTATTATCAGTGAAACAAAGTGATGGATAAGAAAATAAGACAGTCAAAAACAGCCCTGGAGCAAATTAGCATTTAAGAAGTAAAGGTATAGAAGAGAACTTAACAAGAGCTAAGAAGCAGAGCTAGTACTAATTGGATTAAGAAGAGTGGACCATTAGTTTTGAGTGTCAACTTGCTTGGTTTACGAGAAGCCTAAAAGATTAGAAATGCCCCCAATTTGTGGTGATTTTTCCCTCTTCTTCTTTATCCCTGGATGCTGTGAAGTGAGGAGTTTTGTCCACCACATCCTTCTACCGTGATGTTCCTGCCTTGGAGTCAAAGCCAGCTGACCATGGATTGAAACATCTGAAAAACTGTGAAGCAGATTAAACTCCTCATTTAAGATGTGCCTTCAGTAGTTTTTCCAGCAGCAGAAAAGCTGACTGAGGAGCTTCCTGCAGAACCTTCTTATATGCAGTTTCATTTTCCATGGTTCAGTTATCTGCAGACAACTGTGGGCTCAACATATCAAAAGGAAAATTTCAGAAATAAACAATTCTTAAGGTTTAAATTGCTAGTTGTTCTGATCAACATGACGAAAACCTTTTGTCGAGCATAGTGACTCTGTAGCTGCTACTCCCCATTATTCACTCAGTGGCCATCTTATTTATCAGATCCACTATTGTACTGCAGGGCATGTGTTCAAGTAACCCTTGTACAGCAGCTGAGCTATACCACAATGTCTGTACCACTTAATTTACTTTCTCTCATTCCATAGGTATTGTAATATCACATATCATCATGGGATTGGTGAGTGTAGTACAGTAGCATATTTTGGGGGGAGGTATGTTCCTATCACTTTTATGAAAGTATGTTGCTATAATTTTTCTGTTTCACTGCAGTTTGTGTTGTTAATGTGTTACTATGCCTAATTTATAAATTAAAGTTTATTGTAAGTGCATATGCATAGGAGAAAATATAGCATATATGGGGTTGGTTGTTAACTTCAGTTTCAGGACCACACTGTGGTCTTGGAATATACATCCCATGGATAAGTGTAAAGTTGTGTTCCATAAAAGAGAAGACATTCTCTGATGTCTTCCTGATAGGCTCACGTCTGGAACAAGTCCCTGTAGGTAGCAATGCCATCTTATTCTTGCATTATGTGAGCAAGATTGCAGTGAAGGAAACATGGGGTTTGTTACATCACAACAAGCAGAACCATTTAAAGCCTTTAGGTTTATCTGATGGGAAAGTTTGCCTGGCTTCTCCCTCCTTTTGGGTTAACTTTACATAATGATTACTCCTTGTGTCTTTTTCTTTTATTCTTCCAATATACCTCCACTACCTTCTACCACGGAATTCCCACAACAAGCTGAGATAAATCAGCAGGTGCAGATATGAATACCACCCAGTCAGATATCCCTGTTTACTAGATATTTTCCTGAAACTACTGAGGATAACTCTAGTTTGCATCATTCTTAAACTACACAAATATGTTTCTGTCTCTTGAACTGACCTAGCCATGACATATGCATGCTTAGAAAGACAAGATTTAGGGGGAACACATTAATAAACGCTATGATACATTTAGTGGTAAACACTGAAATCATTAGCTCTCATACAGTCTCCTTCTTTAAATATAATAGCGTTCCCAGAGAGCTTTTCTATTGTTCTATGCCATTTGAACTCTCACCCTGATGTCCTCAGCGCATCTGTTTTATTTCTAGACTTTTTACTGGGAGTGTTTCCTAGCCAGATTCATTAGTATGGACAAGGCTCAAACTATCAGAGAACTGAAGTTCCTGAGGGAAAGACACAACTTCTAATTGTTCTTCATTATTTACATACTCTCTCCTATGTTTCTGAAGCCCTTAACCCAATTTACATTTTAATGAACTGCTGCACTGTACCTGCCAAATGCTTCCTGGGTCAATACTACACGTCCCATTTTAGGAATCAGAAACGAGTAGCAGAATAAGAAAAAAAACAGTATGTGCAAAACTGGCAAGATGAGAAAAACTGTCAAATTTCTGTCAGGATTTTTGCCAAATTCATTATATTCTTATATTATTATTTACTTGGTATATGCCTTTACATTGGATCACTATGTTTGCTTCAATATATATATTTATAAAGAGAACAATAAAAGAAACTGAAAGTTTTAAATCAAGAGCAATATCACTTGACCAAAACATGAGTTAAATTAAATATGCAGTTTTTAAAAAAATAAAACAAAACATTTTTCTTGTAGTAGATCCTGTAAAATGGTCCTGGGCCTCCAGGAGGAAAGCACCTCATATTTTGGAAAAACATCACTTGTGGGACCTAAGGAATAACTGCATTATTAAATGTGAGCAGGAAATATGTGTTTAAATATCACTCGTACTTCTACCTGGACCTTAGATTTCCACACAGTAGAATTCTCTACTTCCTCTTGATACATCTCACACTTGTGTGAATCAGTTATTAAATGTTAGTATTTTACTCTACCATGTAATCTCTGTGAGGAGAGAGAGGATATACACATCTTTTCACTTTTTATCACTGGCATCCCGTACCTGCACATGGGAGGTATCTAGCAAGTATTTTTGAATGAATGGATGGATGAATGAAAGGATAGAAGATTGAACAGATTTTAACCTTTGACTCTTCCTATGATTAGAAAGATATTAATACATACTTTATGTAACAATACATAACCAAGAGTTATGGTATGCTACTTAACAGAAATGTGGTTCAACTGGTAGCTATAAAATATGGTAAATATTTCCAGTAAGTGATCACATTCAAAGGCTGATGCTATTTGCAGAAAAATCACTTAGCTGAATTTCTAGGCTCTCTCTGAATTTCTAGGCTTTCAGTATTTTATCATATCTAAATATATGTACCCTGCAGTTGCATTTATATAATAAATGTATAATTTGTGGCTGTTAATCTTCATTCATTTTCTTTTTCTGTTTGTTTGTTTGTTTTGCTTTTCTTCTGGTACCAGGAATCAAACTCATGACCTTATGCTTGCCAGGCAGGCGCTTTGTCCCTGAGCCAAATCCCTAGCCCCTTCTTTATTCATTTTCTGACTTAAAATTTCACATGAACATCATGCCTATCAGAGGTTAATATGTGTTCCCTTGATTTTCAAATATTGAAATACTAACCCTCAGTATCTCCGAATATGACTGCATTTGGAGACTGAATGTTTAAGGAGATAATTCAGGTTAAATATTTAACTAGCATGGGCTCTCAGATAATTTGATTAGCCTTTGTAAGAAGAAGCACACATACACGGTCTTTCCCGTGAGAAGACAAAGGTGAGAAGATGGCCACCAAACAGAACGTCCTATGAAGAAACCAACCCTACCAGTTTCTTGGGCTCTGCCTTCCTGCTTCCAGAAACACTAAAAAGTAAATTTCTATTGTTTAAACCACTTGGACTATAGTACTTGCAATGGTGGCCCGAGCAAACCCTGCAAGTCCCAGATCAAGCCACTTCTCTGAGAAGACTTCTCCCAGGCCAGCTTTCTGGCCCTCCACCCACTATATCCCTGCTTCCTCATTAGACTTCTGACATTTAACAGAAACTATCCAATTTTTACTGTGCCAGTCCGGCTGAGATGTTCAGTAACACTTGAGATTTAATTCCCTGAGAAAAGAAGGAAACTTGCATCAAATTGTCTACTTCTATATTATATTCTGCATGCTTATATTTGGTGGATTAGAAAAAGACACTTTGATTGCCATCCTTCTGTTGAGTAACACTAGTAAGCCAACTCAAAAAACTCAATATATTTATTTTCAATGTGTAAATAACACAAGTGTAGTTGGCACATATTTCATATTTATCCAAATGTAGTCTATGTATTTTTTTAAACATCATCGACTATAAGAATTTGAGTTCCTTAGGGTAGGCATTCAGTGTCATTCATCTCTTCAGCATATCCTGTGTAGTTGCAAGCACTCAAAGGTTATTCGTTACTGAGTCAATCAATTAATTGGAAAATAAGTTTTTCTATCACATTTTAAGTGTATATGAGTAAACAGAGTACCTGACTTAAAAATATCTAAAGCATCCTTATAACATAGAAAAATACATATGTGGGTTGGAAGAAGAATTTCCTAAAACTTCATAACAAAGGCAAGATCATTTTCACTTGATCAAGACCCAAGACACAGGGATCCCGGGAGGGGACAGTTGCAGGTAGACGAGTTATGCTTTAGTCTAGTCTAACAATATTACTGGGTGAAAAGCAGATTCATCTGGTAAAATTAGAGACTATTTTAGTCATCAAATAATAATCAGTTTCTAATTAAAAGTACAGCTTTCCCAGGAAATGGAATGAAAAAATAAATTCCTTACTTTGGAACTTTTGGTCCTTACCTTCCAATTGAAAATGAGTGAAATTTCTCAGCTCCGTCTTAAGAGGTTATTTCTTTCTGTCACAGATTCATAAACTTGTCAGATTCCACTTACAGCTATACTGGGGAGATGTCTGGAGTTTTACACTTTCATACTTTTTGAACATTATTACTGTTCCAATTTATAAAAAAATTGGACTCTTAAAAGAAATTTCAATTAGATTCAAACTAATAGGTAATGTTATGGCAACATGTGCTATGCTTAGGACAGCTTTTCTCCCCTGTAAAAGTGTAAGACCTCTTCATTTCAGAAGAGATGAATTGTGATAAACTCTAATCTAATTCTACAAAGACTAGTTTCTGTAGAAATACTTGAATTTTAAAGGAATCATGAAACAATTATTGGGGTAAGGATTTAAAAGGTAAGTTTAGTTCTTAAAATAATCCTTCAGAACTAATTATTTTATTCATTTGCTGATTTCATAACAAGTGAATACAAGATAATCATCACCATGTTAAAATAGGAGAGGAAAAGGTTAGGGTCAGTTTCTGTCAAAGCACTTCCGGAGATGAGGATCCATGTGCGAGGGTACTGTCGAGGAAGTTCTGCACTGGGCAACTGGTCAAGGAGAGGAATAGGAAGGGGGAAATGCCCAACAAGCATAGGACTTAGACAAAGCCCAGAGGGTGGTGCCATCATGACTTCCCAGAGGAACTCTCGTATGTAATTTAGACCTCAGCAGAGAGGTGTTTTGGGGAATTTACTTGACCCTGAGCAGAGACAAGGATGAGCATCATGGGATGGACTCGGAAGATGAGAGAAAGACTGATAAGGCACTTCGGAACGCTAAAGAATTAACAAGTAATGAACATCGCTGCAACAGCATGTTCTCCTGAGATTCGTTCTAATATTCAATCTGACATGAAACAGCACTCAGAGTGTGCAAAAGTAAAGGCTTCTTTGACACTGTGTTCTTAGAAATTATCATGGATCCTGGCATCAATTAAGGTGCATAAATGAATGCTACCAGCAAATATAGCCATGCTTTCTTTTCATTTTTATTTTATTTGAAAGAGAATAAAAAACAATAACAAAATATCAACAACATAGACAAAAAAACGAAAGAAAAACAATAAAAATGATACATGGTTTCAAAACAAAATGATAAGAATTAACAGCAGTTGTTATATTACATATCATTATCTTCAACGAACTTGCTCCTATTACCAGATGTAAAAATGCAAGATTGATCAAACAATTACAGACAATAAAAATAATAAAAAAAATAGAAATGTACAGAGCTTCACTAGACAAGATGGTAGGAATTCACCAATGGTTGTTATATTGCATATTGTTGTCGTCTTCAGATTAATTTCTTAGCTGGTTAAACAATTTTTTCACAAGCAATGTTCTATTTACTCATTTGGAAAGTACTCATGAATATTTATGTCTATGTCTCATATCACAGGAACTGGAATATATCATGAAATTAAGAATATCTGCCAGCATAGAATACTCACTCCATCCAGGAAGACAGATTTTAAAAATATGTTCATATAAACATCTAACAAAATCTAGTGCTGATTAAGTGGTAAAAAAGATAAGAGAAGTATCATTTGAAAGCATGTAGTGAACTAAGATGTAACTTTGCCTGGAAATTCACATAAGGCTTTCATAAAATACTGAGAATATGTTAACTCTTAATTTTCAAGAATTCAAGTATTTCTACTATACACAACCTATTAAGAATAACTTAAAAAAAGAATAACTAAAATTCTCTTGACTTAAGGACATCAACTTTTAGGCTCACTTTTCATTACAGGAACCATCCGGGACACTTCCGGTATGCTCAGAGAGCATGAGGAACCCAAGGGCTATGAAGGTCATCCTGGGAGGGATGGAGGTGCAATGTGTTCAGATTGGACCCGCGCTATGCTGTCATTTATAGTCCTCTCAACTCTTTCCTAAAGTGGAGATTATAAAGTCAAACAGTATACACCCTTTATGACTGGAAGACTAAAATATTCCTTAGGTCTCATGAAAAGCTTGCTATGCCTAGATTTATATAGTGTACTTTGTGAAAGGACTCAGAATCAAGCGCACCAATTTTATTTTTTTCTAAATCCTAGAAGTCAATAAAATATTCTATAAAGATGCCTGACCAACAGTATGAAACCAAGGTACAAGATAACTGACATACAACAGGAAACTGAATGATAGGATCTGTTTTGTCCCCAAGGTTCAATGATGTTTTTTAAGAACCACAAAATAAATATGTCACACATGATGGGAAGTGAAGACTTCAAAGTCATATATGTAGTTAGAGACACAACAGTGAATAAACATGTGTTCATCATGCAAGATGCTTACCTTGTCACTTTTTGTTTTACTCTGAGCCAAGCAGGGTCAGGGTGTCATTCTACCCTGAAGCCCTAGTTTTTTGTGTGTTTCTTTTTTGTTTGTTTGTTTGTACTGGGAATTGAACTCACAACCTCGAGCTTGCCAGGCAAGCACTGTGCCGCTGAGGTACATCCCCAGCCCTGGAGCCCTAGTTTTGCAATTACTATAACAGTTTTCTTGTAGGTGTCATTCACTTTGGCCCTCCCTAAACACAGTCTTATACATCACTGTAAGTTAAACATCCTTAAAACATGGGTGTGTGCTAGAACAATTTTGACCTGGAAATCTTTTGCCTCGACAGTTTTGTTCTCTATTAAAAATCCAACAACAATCACCTTCTGAGGTTTCAATAACGGATCATTTCTCCTCTCAGTTCTCTTTCATTAGGAAACCTTCCTTGTACCTCCAACTCTTTAATGTGTACATGCATTTTCATATGCAATCCAGACATATTCACTGAGTCAATGTTTCTTTTAAAATACTCTGTCCAAAATGGCATGCATTAATCTAAACACTGAGAGGAATGGTAAACTGGTAAAGCAATGTGAAAATATTTTTATCATTGCATCGCAATTTGTGATCATGTTTTCTGTGTTTAATAATAGTTTTTCATATCATTGTATATTCCTGGAAAACAGATAGTTTAAACATGAAGCAATTTTCAGTTCCTTCTGTGTATTATTTATTGGAATTTAATACCTAGCTGCTCCTGTACCAGGTTGTGAGAACAGCAAACTGAGGAATCACAACTTTAACACCTCCCCTAACTCTCTGAAAAAATTAAGAAAAATGCATTCAATGCTGGGAATTTTACAGAATCCATGGACAGATCTGACTTTGAGAGGAATCCACACTAACTCTCACATGTTTAAATTTTGTGTTTTTCAGAGTTAAGACTCCTTCCGAGATTCCACAGCACACTACTGCTCAATCATATTCCATTATCCTTTGTGCAAATATGGGAAATATTAAGATTTTTTCTGAAATAAAATGAACTATGTCTAAAAATGGCAAAGCAACACTACTTTCATAAAGAAAGAAGACTTTTTCTTTAGAAGTTTGTATTGACCTGTAGTGTTTATGGCCTTCTTTTAAAGAATTAAAAGTACCTACTGGATTACCACTTTAAGACTCACATATTGAAAAATACTAACTTTCTGAGTCTATACCCACTGCGTAAATTAGCTTACTCACATAAAGAAGCATTTCCTCCTCCCCTGTCTACTGAGGATAAATTTGTTCATGGCAATTTTACAAAGATAATTGCAGTAATTCTGAGACTACGTTAAGAACTATTAATAGAAATGATTAAGTTATAGTACAATAAACATTCTTTTAGAGTTTCCTTTACATTTGAGACATGTCTATAGTATAATTAATAATTATCACAATATTTAACATTTATCAACTCCTAAATGTGTTAATTGCTTCTTATGCATGATTTCACTTAAGAAGAACCCTGTGCAGTAATTTTGCTATTACTATCTTGTTTTTAAATGAGTAATTTGGGGGTAATAAAAGTGAGGACTTTCTGCAGTGGTACATAGGTAGCAATGGTTTAGCAGATTTCTTTTTCTGAAACCAAAATCTTTAACCAATACCTGGTAATGAGTGGATCCCTAGAAGCCAGCTTAATTTGATTGGTACTTAGAAATCGCTCTCCGAAGAGTAGAGCAATGCAGAAACACACGACTAATATAAATGTTATAGCCCTCAGTAACTCTGAATACTACTATCACCTTGTTTCTCTCAGGGATACCTTCCTTGCTTTGATTTGTATTTTCACTCACTCATGACTGAGAACTTTCCAATATGCTTAGAAAACTTATTTTAATTGTGAATTCTGTGACCTGGTAGACTTGCCATTTTGACTTTACTATTTTTAATATATTTTAAAGAGTGTAATATATTGTTTACTATACATCTATGGTGAAATTTTTACCATAATCATGAAAATTAGCATGCCATTTTTTTCTTTACTGTCTTTCTTAGTATAAATTTGTGTTATTATTTATTTGTGAAGGCTTTGTATATTAATATTATTAACATTTTGTAACATAAGCTTGGCCAATATTTGCTTCTATTTTTACATTTTTGTTGTATTATATTGAATGTACATTTCATAATGTACTTTCAATTTTTTCGGAAATCACATCTGTAAATTTTCACTTTGTAGCTGGTTCTTAAAATATATGGAAGTTTTAACCACCTGAAAGCTGCTAAACAATTCTTATAGATCTTGCTGATGTCATACTTTCAGTTCAACACTTACAGACTTTTAATCCAACTGTGTGTAGACTGTGGAGCAGTCTTTTCTTTCTATCAAGAAATCATTTTCCTAATTCAGAGCACTTAGCTTCCTGTTCTAAAAAGGTGGGTTATTTGAGAAAGCTCCATAATCTTCTAGTGCCACAGTTCCTTGATCCGAAAATGGGCATAATTTTACTTAAATGCCTAAAAGAAAATGACCCTATTGGAAACTGGACAGATGAACTAAATAAATACTTTTAGCTAAGAGCTTGACACAACCTAGATGCCATCAACAGATGAAGAAATAAAGAAAACAGGGCCTAGGAGATAGCTCAGCTGCACAAGCGCCTGCCTGGCAAACGCAAGGTCCTGAGTTTGATTTCCACTACCAAAAAAAAAAAAAAAAAAAAAAAAAAAAAACAAGGAAAACATTATATATATTTAAGGAAATATTACTCAGCCATAAAGAATTATAAATCACTTTATTTTCAAGATATTGGATAGAAGTTGAGGCCATCATGCTAAGTGAAATAAGCCACACTTAGAAAGATGAATATCGGATTTTAACTTATATGAATAACCTAAAGTATAAACAAATGAATGAATAAAATAAAGGGGAGATGCTAGGAAGCTAGGAGATTGACTGGGAGATAGGAAAAAGGTTCAGGGTAAGAGGGAGAACAGGGAAAAGGATTGAAGATGAACAAGACGTTATGTTCATAGACCAGTTCTCCAAGATGAACATCACTATTATTCATGCAAACATGAACTAATAATTAATGGAAGAAGAAAAGCAAAAAAACAAGATTATTCCATTGCAAAGAAGTAAATTACCCACATACACTTTGTATTTGAAAATCCTTAGGAGTTTGCTGGGAGGAGGAACAGTAACTGAACCCCGGGCTTTTTAAAGATTCTTTTTTTTTTTTTTCCCTCCGGTACCGGGAACCGAACTAACGACCTCGCGCTTGCCAGGCAGGCGCTTTTGCCCCCGGGCTTTTTTATTGAGCTGTATTCCCAATCTTTTTTATTTTGAGACAGGGTTTGCTGATCAGCTAAGTTAACCAGTGTCTAAACACTGACCTACTCTTCAGCCCTTCTTTATTGTTATCTTTTGTCTTGAAACAGGGTCTCGCTAAGTTATTAAGCTGTCTGTGCAGGGCCTGAACTCCTGCCCCAACACTGCAGAATTGGGGAGTTACAAGCATGGGCTCCACACCAGTCTTAAGGAAGCATGCTGGAATCATAATAATTTGATAAAACACAGGGATTTATGAGTTTCACAGAAAAGACTATGAGATAAAAAATAAAATGCTCCTAGAAAGAAAAAATGGGCTAAATTTAGACTATCTCTTATATGGATGTTGTAGCTTTACATCAGTTACTATGCATGGTGAGCTTAAAAATGCCTGACTCATTCTATATAATAAAAACAAACTTTTAATTGTTTTAAATTTATCTGACTTTAAAAGGTAAGAATCTAAATATTTTCTCCAACTTGTTGATGCATTTGTCCTTGCATAGTTGGCTGAAGCTTGGGCTGATTTCTTCATTCACTCTTGTCAGTTGTATACTTAGATTTCAATTCCACCTTCATTTGTTTCCAACATTTATAATTTTACACTCCATTAAAGAAACAATATACCTATGTTAACCATTTATGTTATTTTTAAAGCATAAATTATCTGAGGTGTGGACAGGTGAGATAAAGAAACCAATTTAGCCAGTTTATAAATGATCTGGAATTAACAGCCCTCTCCAAAAGATAGCTAGATTCCATGAAGTGTCGCACTTTGATATTTATAAGCTCAATGGGATGGCACACACCTTAATCTCAGCACTCAGGAGGCTGAGGGAGGAGAACTGCTGTTAGTTCTAGGCCACTCTGTGCTACACAGTGATTTCAAGGCCAGTCTGAATGAAGAATGAGACCCTTTCTCAGAAAACAAAAACAAGCAAGGATGTGTATAAAACACCATCATTCTACCATATAACACTGCCTTTTATAATGAAATACTTAGGAATATGTGTATTTTAGTTAACATGTAATCTCTTTGCACTGTTTTTTAATATAATAATTGACTATTTTTCAGACTGTCACACTACTTTTGTGGTATACAGAGGAAAGGTTCATATCCCATTCTTGATTTTATCCCTGGTGCTTAACAGTGCCCATCTTATTGCTAAAAATAAATGCATGTTTATCAATTTTAAGCGAATTTTATTTTAAAAATAAGGTGCAACACTGTTTGAAATCCCATGATGCCTTGTGGCTATTCTCCAAGCAATTCAACAGATTTGTCCTCATTTTTAGGGACCTTAGAGAGTGCCTTGTCATTTGATCCTCCCACTAAAACTTCAAATCTTCTTAATTCACAACGCAAATATGGATTTCTATTTTTTCTACTAATTATAGCGTCTACTATTAAAACTTCACAGAAGTTTTCTCACCTACTTGGGAGAAATTCATTTTATTCCTGAGCCAGCACTTACAAGTATTTAATTTCAGAGGTATAAATGATCTTTGACTTGATTAACATTAAACCCTCCTTTTAGTAAAGAAGAAATAGATGGCTCTTGAGGTTAGAAAATTTCCCTCAGAATATTCTTAATGAGTATGGCTCACACTGTAGTGTCCAATTTTGTGTCTCTCTTTCAATTTGTACCAATGGGATTAAAAGCTCCTCTGCAGCGAGAACTTGCAATAGATTCAGCAATTTATTGAACAAATATTAATTAAGTGGCAGGTATGAGCCAAACAAAAGTATAGATTCTAGGAAGGTAAAAATGCCATAAAGAGGAGCCTTGCCTGTATATAACCCTAGTCTGTGTGATCATGTAGACATTAACCAAATTAATTTAAAACAACTATTGAATAATTACATAAGTAAAATTGTATTGACTGTTATGAAAGGAAACTAATCAAAATAATGCAAATAAACAGAGAAATATTTAGTGCCTCCTGGAGAGCCAAGAAAGAATTTCTAAAGGAAATGACACATCAACTGGAGTCAGAATGAAAATATACTCCAAAGGCAAAGAAGGATTTCCTCATATTGAAATAATTACGGGATTCAAACAAAGGAGCATGAAAGAAGTTTGGGACTTTCAAGGAAAAGGGAGAAACAGTGTAGCTAGAGCCTCCCTAGAGGAGAGAAAACCAAGAGTGTATGCACCAGGAAAAATGTTAAGCACTAGTGTGAACATTTTATCACTGAGGATTTAAACTCTTGTGTTAAATGCTATAGGAACGTTTTAAAAAATTTTTACGGGAAATATTGCTATTATATTTATAGAGTTTTTTTAGGTGTGGATGCATAAACAAAATGAAAGTGAAAGACTATGATTTAGTTTTGGGAAAGGAGGCAGCAAGTGGCTCGTTGTTATTTGTACAGCTGAACTGGTATCTACGAATAGGAACGACCTAAGTAGGTAGTATATGCAGGAACTAGTAATCACAGGCACAAAGGGATGCCAGAGGTAGTTCTTAATTTTCTAGGATTTCCAACTAAGTAAAAGAGAATGGCGTCTATGACCATCATACAATCGAGGAGAAAGGAAGATTGAAGTTTCAGACTTAGACCTGAAACTTAATTTGGAAGGTTTGTGAGAAATCCAATAAACACATTATGTAGAATATTGGTGGAATGGTTTTAGAAATAAAAATTTGAGAATAGTTTTGTTAGCATAGTAACGGTTTTATATATACACAGCTGAATACAATCATTATGAAGACAACCCTAATTTAAACTTTCTTTTTGCACCTTCTTTATTCTACCTATCCTACTCTTTTCCTTCTCCCTCTGTTTTTCAGCAGGGGGGGTTTGAACCCAAGGAAAAATGAACAACATATACAGCTATGTTTTATTTTATTTTATTTTTTAAATCTGAGACAGGATCTCACTAAACTCCTTGGGCTAGCTTCAAATTTATGAGTTTCCTGCTTCACCCTCCTGGGCAGGTGGAATTGCAGGCATGCACCACCACACTGAGCTTGAGTTTGAACACTCTGAGAAAAAAGAGTACCAGAAAAACCAACAAGCGCCTGATAAATAGCAGTTTCCATAGAAGGTAAAAAGCACTTTATGGCAGTTGTCACAAAATTCAAGAACAAATTGTATGCCTGACAAAGAGCTGAAACTCAAAAATATTTTCCAAGATAAATGAATGAGATTATTCACCTATCTTTAATGCTGCCAACAAATCACTTAGCAAGGACCTGAATAGTATTCATCAAATTTAACAATATGAAAATCAATGATGAACTTACAGGAATTGATTTGGCAGTCATGGCAGTGAAAGTTGGTGAAAACAGATATCAAATTAAAGTAGCTTTAGAGAGAATGGGCTCCAATTTGTGAGGCTAACTGAAATTACTATATTACTATTCAGGATACATATATTCACTATATATTTGTATGTATAATGTATATATTCATTTATATAGTAAAACAAATATATATATAGTAAAAC
>NW_004955440.1:8342166-8344138 GCF_000276665.1 Chinchilla lanigera
AAATATATCATTCAATAGAAAAGTGGGAAAATATTAAAGGTTAATTTACAAAGTGGGAATTTTAATGCCAAAAATATAAAAATATGTTTAACTACTTATCGGGAAAATGTGACCTAAGAATACATCCATGTGCTGATGATGGACGTGTCTACTGGTTCTACCTCTTAGAAAACCTGTGTGAATCTACCTAGTATAAAGAAGCTGCTGTACACCTAGGCCACCAATGTACCTTTGGAGAAATTATTTATATGTGGGCAAAGAAATATCGACAAACATGATCATTGTGGAATTATTTATGAACGTGAAAACTGGACAAGTTAAATGTCCATTGATGAGAGTGGTTAAATAAATTTTGATATGTTCATGTTGTAGAAGTTTGTACAGCTCATAATTCCACAGACTTTTTTTTTTTTTTTTTGGTACCGGGAATCGAACTCATGACCTCACAATTGCCAGGCAAGCGCTTATGCCACTGAGCTATATTCCCGGCCTTGTACAGCTCATAACTTAAGAGAAATGTATGCAGAGTATTAGCATAGACTTGTGGAGATGTGCAGATGGATGTGGAGTGGGGGAAATAAAATAGCTAAAGAAATACTGTGTATATGTGCCAATTCCCAACACTGAATGTTTCTAATGCATATCACACATACATGTAAATAAAAAGCAAACAATTTAAAAAATTAAAAATAGCTCTCTAAGTATGCTCATTACTTCATGTAATTTATGCAGACTTAAAAGGTATAAATGATACTATCAGTTTTGTGGATAGGTACAAATATAAGATATAAATTTATGATAGAAATACCTGCTAATCTTAGGACCACAGTCAACCTCTAGAATGAAACAAATGAACTTAAATGATGAGTGTTTCTACTTAATGTACCGTATTTCTTTGAAAAAAAAAAAGATTTGAAAAAATATAACAAAATATAAACAGTAACTAAATCTGGGGTGTGTGGGTGCATGGCCATGGATTACATGATTCTCTGTGTTGCATAGTGTATTTGAAATACTTAATAATATTTTAAACTTTGTAAACTGTGAATCAGATACAGTAGTGATAGGGTGCTGGGAAACACTTGAGGTTGGATTGTGAAGCACAAAGAAAAGGAAGGATTAGCTGAGGAACTTCTGACCGCACAGAAGGAGTTACTGCCTTTATATCCATTGTTACATTTTAAATGGAAGTAACTACAGTATGTGAGAGTGATAATGGGAATAATTTGTCTTGAGGTAGACAGAGAAATTCCAGAAAATAAACTGGATGTAGAAGAGCACAAGTCCCCGGAGAACAGAAAAAGCAATGGGTCATAAAATCAGTTATCATGGAATAGACATTTCTCCTCTGTAACTCAAGATGGGAAGGTAAGATGAGAAAAAAGCCAGAAATAGTATTTTTCCCTTAGGGCTGAATGATGAGCAGAGGAATGAGGCACATCCCCCAGAACAGAAGTATCAGAAAAAGAAGGTTGCAATCTAAGGATGATAGGGAAGCTTTCAAGCAGCATTTGTGAAAAACCAGTCCCACAACTCATTATAGACAAAGATGAAAGGAAACTTTCACAATCTTAAAATTTCTCAATTTGTAAACTTTCTAAATGGGTTCTTGACAAGATTTTAATCTACAGATCTCAGGATAAATACTAAATCTTATTTGTTTAAATAATTTTGTTTAAAATTATGTTATGATATAGTATACACACATATTTATGAGATAAAATGTAGTGTTTTTATTCATGTATACATTGTGTAAGGATTGTGTCCAGGGTATTTTGTATATACAATCTTAAAATTTTATCATTTCTTTATAATGAATACTTTCAAAATCCTCTCTTCTAACTATTTTAAAATATGTAATACATTATGAATAACCATACATATCCAACTTTGTCACAGACACAGAATTTACTTCTGTTATGGACTTGTGTCTTGGTTATTTTTCTCTCGTTGCTGAGACAAAATACCCAAC
>NW_004955440.1:8344238-8345198 GCF_000276665.1 Chinchilla lanigera
ATCATCTCAATGGATGCAGAAAAAGCTTAGGATGAAGTCCAACAGCCATTCATGATTAAAAGCTTTATACAAAATCAAAATAGATGGTTTTTACCTCAATCTGATAAAAGCCATCTATGACAAACAAACAGCTAACACCATAACAAACATACAAAAACTGAAAGCTTTCACTCTAAAATCAGCAATAAGATAAGAATGTACACTATCACCTCTCCTATTCAATATAGGTCTGGAAACATTAGCCAAAGCATTTAGATAAGAAAGAGAAATAAAATGAATAAGGATAAAAAAGGAAGAAGTTAAATTATTATTCACAGATGGTATGATACTCTACACAGAAGACCCCAAAAGCTCCACCAAAACACTTCTAGATTTAATAACCAAATTCAGTAGCATAGCTGGATACAAAGTCAACACTCAAAATCAACAGTATTTCTGTACATAAACAACAAACTCACTGAGAGAGAAATTAGCGAAACCACACCCTTCACGATAGTATTCAAAAAATGAAACTTGGGAATCAATCTAACAAAGGCAGTAAAAGATCTATACATTGAAAATTATAGTACTGAAAATTATAGTACTGAATTATAGTACTGAAAAAGGAGATTGAGGAGAATACAGGAAATTGGAAAGGTATCCCTTGCACATGGATAGGAAAAAACAATCTAGTAAAAACAGTCATGCCCTGAAAATTTTATACAGATTTAATGCAATTCTGATGAAAATACCATTACCACACCTCACAGATCTAGAGAAAAAATTCCTAAAATTCATTTAAAACAGAAGAGACCTAGAATAGAAAGAGCAATCAAGGCAAGTCACAATCCCTGACTTGAAATTATACTACAAAGCTGCTGTGATAAAATCAGCCTGGTACTGATGAAAGAAAGGAAGAAAGGAAGAAAGGAAGAAAGGAAGAAAGGAAGAAAGGAAGAAAGGAAGAAAGGAAGAAAGGAA
>NW_004955440.1:8345298-8352482 GCF_000276665.1 Chinchilla lanigera
TACACATCCAACTCTGTCATAGACACAGAATTTACTTCTGTTATGGACTTGTGTCTTGGTTATTTTTCTCTCGTTGCTGAGACAAAATACCCAACGCCAAAATGAAGGAAGCGAAGGTTTATTTAGCTCACAGTTTGTGGAGGTTTCAGTCAATAGTTGGCTGGCTCGGAGGCAGAAGATAGCAAAGCAACAAGAGCAAAGAGGAATGGCAGCCGAACAGCAAACAGCCAGAGCAAAACTGGAGGAATGGTGACAAGCAGCTTCTTTCCCTGCCTTACTCTGTAAACAGACTACCTCCACCTAAGGGGCGTGTAGCTCTCACATAATCTCCATGCCCTCCTCTTCCACAGGCTCAGGATGTATACAAAGTAAGGACCCTGGCTTCCTGCTGAGTCACTTAGCCAAACCTCTAGACTGTCCAAGTTGACAAAATGTATAAACCATAACAACCTGTAACATTGTACCTGTTGACAAACCCTCTTTCTGCCCCCTCCCACCCACTCTTTCCTGCTTTTGGTATGTACTCTTACTGTTTTAAATTTACACATATGTGTGAAATCATGAGGCTTTTGCCATTTGTTTACTGGCTTTTTAACTTACTGTAATGTCCTCTATGTTTATTCTTATTGCCAAAATCTACAAATCTGACAAGATTAACATCCAGAAGGAGCTCAACAGCAAAAACAAAAGGCAAAAACAAAAAACAAAAAACAAAAAACCGCATAAAACCTTCAACTGAATTTAGAAGTGGACTGAAGAGATGATAGGTATTTCTTAAAAGATGACATAAAAAGTTATAACATATAATTGAGAAAAAGCTAACAAAGAAATGAAAATCAAAATCACAAAGAGCAATATACTTTTCAGAACCTGGAAAATACAATAATGACTTGGTTCCATATTTTTCATTTATATATAAATAATATTGATTTTAATAATTTATGATTTTACCATCATATGATTACTTTTACCTTTTATTTTATGTATGTTACATTGTATAATATTGAGATTTGTCACTAAATAAATTTTGGTATTATACAAGATTTGGATATCTTGAAGGTAAGATTTAGGAACGAAATCATCTGAGATGGCAAGATGGACAGTCTGAATAAAAGTTATTTTACTCTAACTTGACTAAGGATGTAAGATGTGGTGGAAAGAATGGTTGATTATGTCATTAAGCTAAAAATTCCAGTCTGGACACTATTTTGAGTCCCTGAATTGCTGTGGAATTTATTGTCTACAAAAGCATGAGATTAAATTAAATGTTCTCCCAAATCCTATTTTTAAATTTCCTACTCTTGCTGAATTCAATAGAATTTTGGAGAAAAAAGAGACCCAATATACTCAGCTATTTCCAATTTTGAACTATACAATAAGACAAGGCAGCAACACAGCCAGGCTGGGAGGAGGATTAACAATGTCTCTTTGACATCAATGGTTTTGTACTCTCAGTTCCCACTTGCTGTAACCAGGTTACTTCTCTTCATGCTCCGAGACAGAGTATAGAAGCAAAAATGGATAGAAGTGAAAAACAAAATGACGAAAAAGGAAAAAAGGTGTGGTGCCTTGAAAGTCCTGAGTTCTCCCTCAAAGGAGAGGAAAGTAGAGGTAGTGACGGGCGACAACTGGAAGAGAAGGGCTGAGATAGAGGGAAAAAGTAGTGTATCTGCAACCTATGTAGGCCAAATTGTTACTAAGTAACATTGCTGATATGTCCAACTTAATCTGTGTAAACATGATTTCAGATAAATGAGAGTATATGTCAGTAAAATCAAGAGTAGACAGCACAAAAACATTACAAGGAGAGCAATAAATGATTGGTCTTATAATTTCTTAGGTAATACTAACAATTGAGCCAACACTCAAAATTAAATGAAGTATACAAAAACAATATGTGAATACAATAATTCTAATTTGGTTCACCTGTATTGCTGTTCCCTCTTACAAAAGCCCTTTGCTGAATAGTGTAAAACTTTGTGTTAATCTTCATATAACTAGGCTTGATATCAACATCGGGAAAAGCCAATGATTTAGAAAGTTTTCAAGCATATATGTACTTTTAAAATGTTAAGTGAAATCAAACTAAGTTACTTACTGGGATGAGGGGAGAAGGGTTTTCTTACACCCGTTATACAATTAGAAAATAGATTCAAAGGGAAATATAACTGAAGAATTGCTTATCGCTAACTTGAGTAATGTTAGGCTATTTTCAGTATGAAATCTTTTGAGAGATTTTGCATATAGAACTATTATCTGGATTTAAAATACATTACTTAAATAAAGATAAACTAGATTTTAGAGTCTCTCCCATTTCCTTTGCAGTCATATTCTGTTATTGGTGCACACTGTCTATTTAAAATTGTTTCTAATGTGTATAGGAAGTCTTTTCTGGTCTTGTACTGCATGCAAGTGGAGGCAAAAGATTACAGGTTAAATTTCTACCCTGGAGCATCCAAAAGAAACTAGTCTCAATATACCTTGAGTTATCTCCAGCAAAAGGAATACAGATTTCAGAACCTGGAAATATGGTGCTGCTATATCAAATACCTAAAAATGAGGAAATAGCTATAGAATTCAGTAATGGATGGAAGAAGAACAAACTTAGGGAACATGATTTTTAAAAAATGAGCAAATTTCCCAGGCAGACTGTAGTGAAAATACTGATTATAAAGGCAGTGCTTAGAAAGGCACAGAAAGAAGTGAAGAGTGTGCTAGGGAACATGCATTCTCTCAGGGACTGCGTGCCTCACCACCAACAGTGCAGACCCTGGAGAGATTAAGCATGTGGACAGTATAATTCTCAGCCTCCTCAGTAGAAGTCAAGAAGCGAGGCTGGGTTATTTAGGGAAGTTCCTTGTCTAATGGAGCAGACTCTGTGATATATGGGGAAGACCTACTCAATTCTGCAGGATGCTGCCCCAGTAGCCACACTGGCAGCTTGAACAGACAAGGTCAGAGACAGGACAATACAAAAGAAGGTTGTCAGACTCCAAATCTATGCAAAATGCAAAAAGGTGGGAAGAGCTACTCAGACACAATACAGTATTCCTAGTGGTTAGGAGAAAAGGGGATGACAGCTGGTAGCAGAGCTTCAGGCCAGTTGGAGAGCCAAAGCCACAAAGGATTCCTCCCAGGTCTTGACATTTAATGAACTTTGCTGTGCTGAATTTCTACACTTTCCTGGGCTTGTAAACCCCATTTTATTTTTTCACTTTCTCCATTTTAAAATGAGGAATTCTATAATTTTCAGGCCATTCCCATCGCACAGTTGCACTTGGAAGCAAACAATTTGTTTTTTAATGTCATTATTCTATGGATAGGAGTTTTGTACCAAGATAGATGATGTAGGAATTGCAACTACACCTGTGTTAAGTGATTCAGAGAACCATATTTGGGACTATTCTGATGAATTTAGGTGAGAATTTAGAACTGAGTTAGTACTGTAATAGGTTGAGACTTTTCTGAAAGTTGAATTGTTATGAATGTACTTTGCATATAAATGGAGGTCAGTAGACTGTCTATGCTGCATAATATCAATCTCCAAACATGTTCATGTTTTTTAATCTCTGGAAGCTGTGAATATTATCTTAATGGTAAAAAAAAGGATTTTGCTGCTGGAATTAAGTTAAAGATGTTATTATGGAGAGATTGTCTTGCATTATCTGGGTAGACCAACATAATCACAACAATCTTTATAACAGGGATGTAAGAATGTCAGACAGAGGAGAACCAAGATGATACTGAAATCAGACACTGGAGTAATGTGGTTATTAACTAAGGGAAGCTGACAGCCTCCTGTAGTCAGACAACACAAGGAATAGATTCTTCAATGGAGCCTCTAGATGAAGTCATGATACTGACACCTTGATTTCAGCTCCTGTGACAGAAAACTAATGTAATTTTTCTTTTCATTCATATAATCCTCAGTGTTTATGTTCACATGCAAGGAAATATGGCATGCAGTATACTCCAGGTAGAATAACATTGTTAAAAACTGAAGTAGGCATGTCTTTCATGGACAGATGGACCAAAACAACAAGTCTCAGGACAGCCAGCCCCAAGCACGCTGGTGTAAACATGCCCTCAGAAAAAGAGTAATTAGCAAGACCAGCAATGTGGAAGTGTTTGAAGCTATAGTGAGGAGTCAGCAGTTGGGCTCTGGAGAACTCCACCAACAGAAGACCAGTCCCAGCGCCCACATCCAGAGGCCAAGATCAGCTCCATTCCCAGCATAATCCCCATAGTAAACTTGGCTGGAGTACACAGCACATTTCTGGGATCTGATGTGGGCACTACCATAAAACTGTAAATACCAGAGGTACTTTACTACTTTTATTTTCTCTTGTTTGTCTGATTCTTTACAATCTGGTTAGATGTCATCTTGTTTTGTTTTGTATTTTGTGATTATTTTTGGTCTTGGGGTTTTTTTCCTCTTGTTTCTTTCTCTGGTCTCCTTTCTCTTATTTTCTTTTTCATGCTCCTCTTTCTTCCTTCTTTTTTATACTGTTTAGGTTTCTTACCTTCCTTTTTCATTTTTTCTATTGATCCTATTTCTCTCTTTGCTCAACTACTTCTTAAATTTAAACCTTCAAGTCAATAAACATTTTTTCATCGTTAGTCCTTCACATTTTATTTCTTCTTTCCCTCCTAAGTCCTCCACTTTCCTAAAACTCAGGTGAATTTGACCTCCAGACTTGACTCTACTATGTTGTACCTCATTTATCATTTTATCCTGTCTCCTTCCCATCTTAAATGCACCTGGCCCCATGGAAGGATGAATCATTCCACTAAGGGGAAAATCACTGCATACAAGTACATGGTACATGTTTGATTTTGTTGTATAATTTTAGAGTTTGTTCATATGTTAGGAGGTAGCAGCCTGATGATTACCATAGTTTTTCAGTAGTTAAGCTATACTTAAAACTATTGTTATTAGTAACTATACTACTTTAGCTAGGGTGTCATAGGGTTATAGTCAGTTTTTCTCCCGTCTATGGTAATACTGTGATTGCATGGGGTCATAATTATTACCACAAACCAGTCTCAAAGGATTGGATGCTGAGCCATAGAGTAACTTTGCATCCTTTACAAATTGGGAAGGTAGGTTCTTGGGATAGCTATAAAAGACCACCTACATCTAGATGACATCCTTGAAGAACAGATATCTCCTAGAGAAGCCTCGTACTAGTGATAAAGCTATCTATCATAAGAAATTAGAAAGCATCAACATAGAAAACAAAACACAGTGAAAAAGAGAAAATGGAACATGACAAGAAGGAGAAGCAAAATGCAACTCCAGACCCTGCACCCACCCAGTAGAGGTTTGGAACACAATGAAATAGACAAAATTGAAAGTAAAACATAGGACCTTTCAGAAATGATAGCAAAAGAAATGAGAAAAAAACAAGTGAAAAAGAGTGTATAGAAAATAATCTCTCAGGTACAAAAAGAAATGATGGTTAAAATAAAAGATATTAGAGAACACACAGATAAAAAATAGATGAGCCTAGAAAAATAATGGAAACAAAAAATGCCCAATAAAAGAAAGAAATGGAATCCATGAAACAGATTCAAACAAAAATACAAGAGATTAAAACCTCCATTGAAAGTTTATGCAATAGAATGAATGGAAAAGATAAAATATCAAATTTTGAAGATATAATTGCAGCTAATGATCATGACAAGAAATATCTTAGCAAGCAACTATGAAAAATCAATCCAGCAGCTACAAGATGAATTAAACAAGAATAACATAATATTGATTGGGGTCAATAAGAAAGCTGGAGACAGTGTAAATGCCATAAAAGAAAGAGTTCTTCACAGAAATAACGGAAGAAAACTTCCCAAGTGTGGATAAAGAATTTGACTTACAACTAAATGGTGCATATAGAAGTCCAAACAGCCATGACCAAAATAAAACTATATCAGGATATATAATAGTCAAGATTTCAGAAATTCAGCACAAAAACAGAATATTAAAAGTTGTTTGAAAAAAGAAATGGATCACATATCAAGGAAAGCCCATCAGAATCACGGTTGACCTCTCAACACAAACCCTCAAGTCAAAAAGAACTTGAAAAGGAGTATTTTAAGCCATGAAAGAAAACCACTTCCAACCCAAATTGATGTATTCTGCAAAGCTATTTTTCAAATTTGATGGAGACATAAGTGCTTTCATGATAAAGAACAAGTGAAGAAATTCATGACCTCCAAAGCAACCCTACAAAGAGAACTGAAGGATTCTAGAGAGAGATAAAAATGACCACAGTTCCACAGACAACAGACAGAAACCACCAGGCAGGGCAAGCAATTAAACAGAGGGGAAAAGCAGAGAGCCAACAGCAGGAAAGCATCATGACAAAGATCAGCCAATACGTATCAGTTAGAACTATCAATGTAAATGGCATCAATTCACCAATCAAAAAAAAAAAAAATGATGGGAACAATGGATAAAAAAACTAGATCCAACAATACACTGTGTACAAGAAACAATTTTAACTTAAAAATAAATTTATAGACTGAAAATCAGATGATTGAAAGCATTCTTCCATGCAGCAGGAACCCAGAAAAAAGCAGGGGTAGCTATTCTGTTTACAGATAATGTGAACTTAAAACCAAGAATGACAAAAAGAGATAAAGAGAATCACCACATACTTGTTAGGGGCAAACTTTAAGAGGAAGAGATAACCATCACAAATAAATCTACACAAAATAGGAGAGCACCCAACTATGTAAGACAATTTTTACTAGACATGAAAAATCAAGTAAGCAATAATACAATTGTAATGGGAGACCTTAATACCCCACTGTCACAAAGAGATAGATCAACTACACAAAAAATCAGCAAAGAAATATGAGAACTAAACCAAACCTGTGGAAAAAAAACAGACTTAGTAGATGTTTTCAGAATGTTCCACCCAACAACATCAGAATATACAGTCCTTGCAGCTGCACATGGGACGTTCTCCAAAATAGACTATATTCTTGCCCATAGAACATGCTTAAGTAAATGCAAAGGAACTGAAATAATCCCATGCATACTATCTGACCATAGTGCAATGAAATTTGAAATTAATGGCAAAGAAGCCCCAGAAAAACTCCATAAACACATGGAAATTAAATAACACCCTCCTAAACAACCAATGGGTCATAGATGAAATTAAAGAAGAAATTAAACAATA
>NW_004955440.1:8356217-8445977 GCF_000276665.1 Chinchilla lanigera
TTATTCACTTTAAAAAAACTAAAGTAGGCACAATGTATTTATACAAACAGTTTCTCTGGGAAGCATCACATACTCCCATACGGAAAAATAAATGTCAAACAATTCATTTAAATCTAAAATGTAAGACTTACTATTAAAACAAGATTAATATTAGATGCATGATTGTGAATTGTCGTCTGAAGGAGAGTTCATGGTATATATTTTTCTCAATAATCTCTTGTGGAAGTTTTGCCCTATATCTGTTTTTTAGCTGTTAACTGATAATTCAAAGTAATGATACACAAACATCAGACAATTTCAAGAACATGCTTTAAAAATATGAAAATCTACTCCATATTTGATTAAATGGAATAACTATTTTTCCAGTGTTCATTTTCATTTTATTCTAGTACCTTATGGGAAAGCACAGAAAACAATGCAGAATCTTAAATTTTTTGTTATTTGGTGTCAGTCAGAGAGGCCATAAATGGGACAGTACAATGCATCAAATTAAAGCCTGTATAAAATCAATAGGTTAGCCACCCTTGACATGGAATGACATACAATAATTTATTATAATATATTTCATGAGAAGTTGATATAACTATTAAGCCAAACGCTCTGATTTTAAGGATGAAGGAACGATTCCTTTTCTGCGTAGCCGCAGCTTCACTTTGCAGCTTTCCATGGAAAATATCACATTATATTTCATTTTTACCTTTTCTATATGTTTCACAGTTGTTGATCATTGAGCACATAAAGCACATTGGGTCATTCTTTTTTAAGATAGATGAGTAAAGAGTCAACATATTGATGGAATACTTCTGCCCTGTGTTTCTATTTCAACCCTGAGAATACAATTTCCTTTCAACTCTTAAAATATAAACCAAGAAATGTCTTCTTTCCATGTAAAGAATTTTGCCAGTTCTCCAGGCTAAGAGACAGTTTGAAATGATCAATTCTATGAATTAAACTTCAATTGTAAGACCTTTGGTTTAGAACTGAACTGGCATATTTACAGTTTATGGTTAAGAGAGTTAAAGCTTGGTTTGCAAATGATTCAGGAATTTAGACACTTTTAAATAAAACCACTTGTCTTCTGCCTATTCTACTTGGGCAAATTCTCTATCATAACACTGATATAAATGTAATTTAGTGATTCCAAATTTTATCCTGTGGCTTTTCTTTTTGAAACAAATATTTATTTTAAATCTGTGGGAAAAAAACATATAAATATACACCTGCAGACATGTACATACACTTCTAGATATTCTCACCAATATGTTACATACACATAATTTATGATTGCATAGTAATAATAATAATAACAGTAAAAACTAGCAGGTATCAAGTATAAAATACCTAGCACTAGTCTCAGTACTCTACGTGAACATACACGTCATCTAATCTTTACACAACCCCATAAAGTATAAAGTGTGATTGTAAGAAAGTGTGTTGAAATACAAAATGTTATTACTGCAAAAGACGTGTTTTCATTATTCCTTCTGAAAATGCCTTCTCCTGCTTCTAATACACGTATCTCATTCCCTCCACTTTCAGAAGCCAGAAGCATACTTCCCTATCTTTTACTGCATAGTCACGGTTGCCTTCAAATCCTAAATTATTTCAAAATGTTAAACTATGATGGTGATTTTGACTTTGGGGAAGAGAAGGAAATTGCTTTTGGCAAATCCGGTCAACAGGGTGGACAAGGACACACTGTAACGTTTTTGTAAGACTGCTCTTCCACTGAAGGGCAGCTGGCAGCAGTTTTTCCCAGGTAATCATGAAAGGGGACTTCCGGAACTGCAGAGGAACGTGAGAAGAGCTACGGGATAAGTATGTTTTAAGGGAAAATTGTGAGGAGAATTAATGTCAATTTCTCTTTTAATGCAATAAATTTAAGAAATGTAACTGGAAATCATAATTTTTAATCATCCCTTGTATGTTCTATTACTATTTCTATTTTAAAGCCTTAAAAAAACAAAATATCAATGTCAAGTCACTTTCTCAAAGTCAAGTGAAAAGTAATAATGTTACAGAGATTTGAATTAATGAATCTAAGGTGAGAAGTTATCATTTAGTCCTCAAAATAATAATGAAAATAAACTATATACTTGATTTCATAATTAATGTAACAGAGGCACAGAAAGATTAAATAATTTATGAAGAATCCAACAATTAGGAAGTATAATGAAGTGTATGGCTTTGTTGTCATACTGTATAAAAATAATTTTAGAATTGCTGTTCCGAAGATATATATCTTTATTTTATTTCTGGTGTTTAGCTACTTATGTTACAATTTTAACTTCTAAATTTCCTTGTCAATGCAATTAAGTATCACAAAAACCAGTATTACTGATGCATGTGTATCAGCAATTAAAAAATAAATAAGTGAAGGTTAAAAAAATAAAATGAAGTGGTACCATGAGAATTTCAACCCATGCAATCTGATCCCAGAAAGCTTTCTTGTCCATTTAAATGCACAGCCATTGTGCTAAGATATTTACATTTATGGAATCATTAAGCACAACAAAATTATTCTGCGTATGTATCAAGTGTTTCAACTAAGAAGTGATGGAAAGAAATGTGATCACACATCAAATACTTCTTCCTTTACTAAAAAAGCATTGATAATGATAAAATACTAGTATACTAAATGATTATTAACCTACTCCCCTCTTAGCCAACCTGTCATCTAGTGTATACATACTTCAAGGTCACCTCTGGCCTTCTGATGATTTCTAATGCCTTTGTTTCTTGATTATTATCACAGTAAAATGGTAGAATAACATACCACAGATACTGTAAGTTAAAGTTCTGCTTACTCTTTTTGTGTCTTCCTTAAGGAAATTCCTGGAAGAATCATAGATTTTAGGATATATTCATGGAAATTCCTGGCTGAAGCATAGATTATAGAATATTTCAGAATATTATATATATATAAAAATATATAGTTATAAGCATTAATAAGCCTTCTAGGCATTGTGCATTTCACCTGTTAGTGCTATTCTTCACAATTTAGTCTAAACAAATAAGTGTTTCTTTTTATAGATAAAGAAAATTTAAAAGAATAGGTCATTTATCTAAGATAAACTAATTGGTAAAGGGCAGGCCCAAGACTCAACTTTGGATCAGTCTACCTCAAAGATTATTCTGTATTCACTGAATGACATAGCCACACAAGACATGAACACACTCCATTCTAACATGGAGATAAGGGTGAAATTAATCTATGCACATTAAGAAAATCATACACGACATATATCCCTTGGTATATTATTGTCTTTAGTATATATCACTATTTATTGTGCTATGTTTGTGAAAGGGAAATTATCTGAAGTAAAGGAATGTATAGTATTGTAAAACTGCTGAATATAATTAAAATCCAGATCTAAAATGAGATAAAAATTATTTTCTTCTTTTTCATTGTATGAATGACTAAAATAATGGAAAAGTTGTTTTTCATAATAACTAAGAACAGTTTCCTGATGACATTTGTTTAATTTAGTACATGTTTAAATTTTAAAGCAGCAATTTTTCCAGTTCCTAAATATCCACCTTAGCAATAGAGGGAGTACAACTCATTGGACAGATTTTTAAAGCACCTATGGAAATTTATTATGAAAGTATCAATTTTGTCTCCAGTATAAAAAGTGTGGTTAGAATGTAAATTTTCTGTAAGATTTCTGATAACCACAATAAATATAAAATGTGGAGATAAAAGCATTATCTGCTTTGTAAACATTTTGGAAGACTTTAATTTTAAAAGGTTGTGCATTTTGCTATGCAAGTAGAGTAATGCAATAGAAAAATGGAATTCTGCCATTATTATACATTCTTTCTGTTTCACACATTGATTTATGTCCTTATGAGAATTGTATTATCAATGACTATCAGCATTTAGCTTGAAGGCAACAGTTTGAAGTCCAGCTGTTTTTCTAGTGAGCTTCATCTTTCAAATATTTATAATATAAATTAGACTAAAATTATTATCTTGAATTTTCCTATGACTGTAAAAACATGCTGTTTCTTAGTATTCCAATTAATTATGTCCATTTGAATTTTTTAGTCCATGCTGAGGCATATGTGTCCCATATGTTCAAGTTAGCTGCATTTTTGGAAGAAAGAAAGCCAAATCCAGAACAGAACTTCCACTCTCAATTTATGTGTGCATAGGTACACACACACACATGCACACACAGAGACATGCCTACACACATAAAATTAAAAATATGAATTGGTCATAATGGACCTTATGCATTTTCAAAATTAGGTTTTTTTTTTTTTGGTGTTTTTGAGACTGGGTCTCACTATGCAGTTCAGCCTGGCCTTGAACCCAAAGCAGTCTTCCCGCCTCAGCCTCCCCAGTGTTGAGATTACGGCGTGAAACACCACACAAAGCTTTGAAATTATTTTTTTTATCTCAGCCCCATTTATGCATGTATGCATGTAGTTTTATTTATATATTTTGAAATAGGATCTCACAGTCCTGCTTCAGTCTCCCAAACTGCTGAGATTATAGGAATGCACCACCATGTCTGCTATGGTCTGTGTCTGGTTGTCCCCTCAAAGCCTTATGCAGTCATGGGGTGGGCTTTTAGAGGTTTTGATTGATCCATGGTCCAATGCTGTTGAAATTCATTTGTATTAAAATTTAAAAGCTGGTTTTTATGGAAGATGATCAGATAAATAAATAAAATAGAATACTAGATAACAGTGGCATACATTTGGGTAGCTGGCATCAATAGTTAGGATTTTGTTGTTATCCTTGTAAATATCATAATTGTTTTGTAGCCTACCATAGGCAGAACTGTACCTCTGACACCAAACTCTGAAACTAAATTAGTGTCAAATTTTGATATAAAATTGACTTCTATAGACAAGTTTTAGTCACCATGTGACAATACATAGATCTTTCCTGGTGGTTTCAGAGTACATTTGGGTTCAGTTGAGTACCCTCCTACAGAATGAGACAGTGGATTGTTTTTTCCTCCTGCAGGGTGGCTCCCCTCTATATAGCAAATTTTTCTCTGAAGTGTGTCTTTAGGAGATCATGTCCAACATGCAGAGAAAGAAAAGATATAAGAGTGAGTGCAATATAACTTACATTTTTCAGGAGATATCCAAAAAGTTTTTGATGCTAAGACATTTCTAAGAATAGAGTATTAGATTTGAACTCATTTGTTAAATAAAATATAGTGAGACTTACAAGCCAAGGACTGGATACTGAATAATTGCTGTTGACTTTCCAAATAGATGTCCCGGTACTTACTAACTTGGTCAATTTATACTCACAATAACGACTCCTGAAAAGTATCAAGCAGCTAAAATGACTCTTGCATATTTGTAGGAAATGCACTGCCGTGATGACTGTTCAGTCATCACACAGGAAGACAGGAAACTTGAAATACCCTCTTGTTTCCCTCTACTTTATTCTCAGAATTTATGGTACTGTACTAAAGCAACTTTACTCTGAACTGTCCCAGTGACCAAATGAAAATGGGATTCTTATTTTGCTCAAGTCAGAGGAAGAAGAAAATTAACAAAGCAACTTGCCAATGCACAGACACACACACAGAGCCAGGCATTTCACTAGATGCCTGGAGGTTCATCATATGATAATAAGCCATGATTTCAGACCTGGAGATTTTAAACACTGAAGAAAATGCAAGAATTTTTTTCTCACCTGGTATTGATTCTGGATACAACACAGTGCACTTAGATACTTAGTATTTGGCACACCTAATTACCCCTGACCTGTTCCCTAAAGCATTTTATTTTGGGAGTTGCTTTCAAAGTTTTAATTTTATTTTTAGGCAAATTGAATAAACTTTTCCACTTATGTGGTTTTTACTTTCAATCTGAAGGTCTGCTTTGTTCCAGAATCCTTTATTCAGCTGCCTTGGACCTCTTCAGGAGGATAACATATGGATAACTTTAATTTACCATTTCTAACTGGGAAACTGGGCCTTCCTAAATAGGCATGTTACCTGTCTTGTAGCTTGTGTTTCAGCAGATAGCACGAACACACATGCATTATTCCAACTCAAACTACGGTTTTAATTCTGGACTACCTATCCGTTTCATCAGAAATCTCACTAATCAGCACACAGTCTGAATTCTAAGCCCTGTCTCCCAGACTCTTGGTTCAAGTTATCTTTCCTTGCCTTAATCAGTGGGAGCACTGCTCCGCAACTCCTTCCTTTGATTTCTCTGCAGAGCTACTAAGACAATTCTTGTCTTTATTCTGCAATTCAAGTACATTGAATGACTGTGATTTCTCCATCCTTATGTGCACGATAAAGACTTTACATAAACTGTTCCACCTCCCAGCAAGTTTTTTCTGCCATCTCGTCTTTCACATGACTAATTCCTATTCATTATTTCATTGGGATTTTGTCCCTGTTTCATGATAGAGGTCTTCTCCGACAGTCAGCTCCAGGCTCTCCTTAGTCAGCTCGTATTACCACTATAAGAGCTCCTACTGCTGCCTGTCCTTACTCTTTTCAGTACTTATAGAGTACTCGGGGGCTGATGACACATTTTGCCAGACCACCAATTGCAAGTGAAAAAAGCTTCAGTCAAAAAAGATTAAGAATTTCATAAGTGTGACAGCCAAGCATGAACCACTTCTCCTCTGTGTATGCCACAACTTCATGGAGCTTATAGGAAATAAATTTGGTTGCCTTAATCTTATTTCTATTACTCCCCAAATCATAAGCTCCTGAAAAGCAGAGTCGAGGAAATTGTCCTACCTCCAATTATTCTTTCAGAATTTTGTAGTTTTTTTGTGTCCATCATAGGTGCGCAACAAATATATCTGTTGACTTCATTCTCCATTCGGAGAAAGGAAATCTCAAAATGGGCTTGAGTCTTCTGGCAATACCTGTAAAATGAGAGGCTTTGGCAGGAGGATTTAACTGACTACTTCCAGGGCAAGGATTAATCAGAAACTTGTTCTAATCTATAATCATTTCCCAAATCATTCAGTACAGTAGTTAAGGGTATAGGTGATAAATTGATGCTATTTTTAAAGATATTATTATGAAAATACACATACGTGATTTACTTGTAACATATAATACATATAAATATAATATGTATTATTTTCCTTCCCAGTATTTTACTGAAATATGGAAGTCAGTGTATTAGCCAGTGACCTTATTAGCAGGATACTGCTTTTCATAGAACATATATAAAATTTCAAGGGATACTACATCCAGTTTTATATATGCAAGTATTTTGTTCTCAGGACATTCTGTCTGAATTTGATGTCTAATTTATTATTTTACCTAAATAAAATAATCCTAAAGGACTCATGCCAACATCACCTCCTAAGTCCATGTGGGATTCTGGGTTCACTCTGCCATCCTGCTCTCCCCAGGTACTGTACCTGTCCCAACCAATTTACCAAGGGGGAATTGAACAAATGTTGAACACCGTACAAAACTATGTGATGTCAATGCTTGTATCAGCAGCCCAAGTCCTCTCCTCCTTCCCTGTAACTCTTCCCTTCCTTTTCTCTACTTTCTGATTATTAGTGTTTTTTTTAGATTATTAGTGTTTGTACAGTGACAGATTGAGATACTATGATGTTCATTCTTCCTTCCTGGCTCACCAGTCCATCACATGCCCTTCAGAGTAGAAAAGTCTGGACCTTGGGAGAAACAGAGCTCAAGTAAATGGAAGGAGAAGAGAAAGGACACTCAATAAGCCCTGGATGACACGAGCATCCTGCCCGCAGGAGCTGCAAGAGCATCTGCCCCACGGAGTCAGCTGCATTGCAGCAGACAGCCCCTGAATGCTAAGTGCTAATTTCTGTGCTAAGAGCTTTGGCATACTAGTTCTCTCTTATCCCATAGTCCTACTCTCTTCCTTATTCTACGGCTATGGAAAACGAAATCCCATGCTTAGCTAGTGATTCATTCAGCATCTTGAAATCATTTGGTTTGATCTCATGTTCACTTTGGGTCCATGGAATTAGGAAATCTCTAAAATTGCATCCTGAAAAACTTGAGCTCATTACAACTGGATTGTTAGGGAAAAAATAGAGAAGAAAACAGCACAATCTTCCCTTTTAGAGATCTTTAAGAAACAAGTGTCGCTCTTTAGGAGGCACAATGAACATAAAGATATAATTCTCACAAAATTGGAGCAGGAAAGGAGATATTAAATGACAATGGATGAGAAAAGCATCTTTTTACTCCTTTCTGGGCTTCCTACTTCTGCAGGTGATGACGTCCCATTTCTGTCTTTCATGTTTCTTGCTGAGTACTTTTGCACCGGTTTTATACTGCACACTCATCATCTCGGGTATTTCTTTTCATAGCTTCTTTTTAAATCCCCAACGTCTCTCTCAGCACACTGAATAACTAAAGTATCATTACTCTAACTCTGCCACTCAATAATACTTTAAGAAAAGGTAGTTGATCATTTAATGACAATATTGTCATATTAGACAATGATTGTCCAGCATGAATATGGACTCTGCATTTGCACCCTATACACTGTCCTCTTTTTGCTTATGGTTTATTTTCCCCATATTTATCAGCATTGAATATAAGTTTCTACAGCTACTATTTAACGTTCCTCAGATATAGCCTTCTTTCTTCACTGGAGAAGGTTCATAATAAATACATGCAAATTGACATTTTTCTGATGTCTTATGGGATGGGGGAAATTTATAATATTTCTATAGAGATATAGAGAAGATGACCTTTATTCTGCACTTTGGGAAGTGCCCCAGTATTCTGACATAGAGTACATGTGATCATCTTTATAAGCAGCATGCTCTAATATTAGTAAAAATAATAATAATAATGTTATCATCTACTGTTATCAGTTCATTGTGTAGATTAACCTACTTCTTCATGGCAAATTTATGAAATGAATATTGTTATCTCTGCTTTTAAGATCTAGAAATCTAGAGTGTAGCTGTTATATGACTTGGAATTTTCATACTCTTGATATGCAGTGGAACTGTAATCTGAACCATATCTGTCTGATTTCATCTGGATGTTGTTATAAATAAAAGCAGATGGGCTAAACAATAACCACCTCCTCATCATCCTCACCACAAAAATACATTTATCCACTTGGTAATTGTTGTAATGCCATTGAGATATATATGGAGTCCCCAAAATCACAAATATACAATGGGTGAGGACTAAGATCTGCTGTCACTTACTTTGTCCATTGAATAGAGAAACCTCCACTTTATGGGTAGGAATTTCATTATAGATTGAAATAATTAATACAATAGTGTGTTTCTCTGTCAACTACTTGAATTTCTACTTTGTGGAAAAGAATCTTACACACAACATATCTAAATATTACTCTTTATGAATCTGCAATTCACAAATACCCTCTGATGTTTCTTTTTATTCTATCTTTCAGCATTTTGGAGTCAACCCAAGCCCCTCACATGGCAGACAAGTATTTTTCCACTCAGCTATAACCTCAGCACCTTTTTAAAAGAAGAGAACTCAACGTAAGTCCTACTTGTGGAAATGTCCCAAATATAATTTTACAAATTATTCTTCCCCTCTTTCCTCACATTTTTAATAGACTTAGCATAACCCACAGAAAAGACAAATTTCAATTTGTTAGGTATAGTTAGGTATAGAGGTATAGTTAGGTATAGAGTAGGAGTACAATATTTTCAAAATAAATTTAAATTTAATATAAGATACTTATTTCCATGCTTAGAATGGCAATGTAAATGCTTAATATAGAAATCTGAAAAAGAATTGCATGGAACGAAATAGACATGATAAAACTGGAAAATTTATCAATCGCTTTTAATAACTGAAAAAATTTTCAGTAATAATTCTCTTGTGTTCCTGTTTGAAGCTCATTTTTATTGTCTTTTAATTAAGAATTTCATCTAAGTATTATTAATTCTGATTCATCACTCTGGGTACTTTAACTTATTAATGTTGAAGGGTAACTAAAGACTCAGAACAACTTTGAACAACAGATGTTTCACCAAAAAATACACACATATATAGCTGTACAGTCATGCTACAACTTTCCACTTTGAAAGTTTAGAAGACAATTAAGATAGAAAACGTCAGTTCTACTCCTGATCATTTCTCAGCAGACAAATTGGAGGAACCACTACAATAATTAAGCAGCTGGTAAGATTCAATTATGAGTGAAGATTAAGGAACTAAATAAGTATAACCTTGCATAGAGATAACTGAGAAGGGATATAGGTGAACGTTGTCATAATTAATACCTTCAAGTATTGAAATTAAATGTTTACCATGTTATAATTGGAAACAGTATTTAAAGGAAGCATTCAGGAAAAAATCAGTAATAATAGTGAAATATTTTGGTGATAACTTTTGTGTGTGGTAGAAATGTCCTTATACAATACAACATTCAGACCTGAGCTACTGTTCTTAGTTTTAAGGACAATTACTTTTATAAGTGAGGCTGCGGATATAGCTCAGTGGGATAAGTGCCTGACTGGCAAGTGCAAGGTCATGAGTTTGATCCCCGGTACTGCAAAAACAAAACAAAACAAAAAAACAACCAAGATTTTATAAATGAACCTATAATGTACTTCTCCTTTCCAATAACCAGAGATTTTTTTCTAAATTATTCATTGCACAATTTACTATTTTGATTTGTCATATTATTTGTAAGAGGACTTTTTTTTTGTCATTCTTTAAAAATTAGCAATTTGTAGTTAAAAAAACTCAGGCATTTTTTCCTACATGATTTTAGTCATCTAAAAATAAACAGAGTGATCAGCATAAAATGTGTCACACTATGCACTTTAACTTAAAAATGAATGTGTACTAGCTGGACTATTAGGTAATGGTTTGTAAACCAAGGTTCATAAAACACACCAAGTCACCGAGTCAGCACAGCCTTCCTAGCTCACAGGTATAAGATTGTTGTGAGGTTCAATCTCATTTACCATCTCTATTAACGTTCTGGAAAGAGATACTAAATATAACATTTGATACATTTGTATTATAGTGAAATGTGTGTAATAAGATTTATTTTAGAAAGAAAATGACTATCAGAAGTACTGCAAAGTAAAATATACAGAACTAAATGTGACTATAAATCAATATTAGGCTATATTTCATATAAAGTGCTGAAAAAGATGTTCATATAGGACTTGCATCTCAGTTCCTTCTAAGATCTTTCAAAACCCACTGGTAATGCTGAATTTGGTACCGTTCAGGCAGCTGAGCATCAAATATACCTCAATCAGCAAGAGTACAAAGAACAGATTCTTCTGTGAGAGAAAGACTTGGTACCATCTGCATACAACCGGCTGAGAATAGCATTGAGAACCATTCTGAGAAACCTCACAGTACTCCACCGGAAGGAGGGTATGGCACCTCGCACTGCTACAGTCCTTAATACAGCTGGCTTCTATTCATAGTGCTTCTGCCTTTGTCCTGTACTGCATGACTACCTTTGATCCTGAGCCATACAGGAGAGGTGAGCATTAGATGCATCTGCTTCAAGAACAGGGGGTGCTTGTCTGAAGAAAAGCTTAAGGGTCAGCGAATGCAGGGAATTATTTTTTACTTTGTGTCTTCATTCCTAAACATATTCCAACTCTTTTGCCTCTTTGGGGGGAGCATTTTAATTCACTCAAATTGTGCCTCTGTGGTGTTTGGAACCTGCGAGGTGTTAGATAAACAGTGGTGAGCTAGACAAATGAGGACCCCGCTGTCAGGTATCTTTCTGCCTAGTGGGAAGCTTGAACGATCAAATAAGGAAAGCATAAAGAAGGAGGAGTCCAGCACTGGGTACAGGGAAGACCTGCACCAGTTGCCTGGATGAATTCAAGCATCAGGCGAAGTCTTTCCTAGGAAAGTGGTGATGAGGTAGAAACCTTTCAAAGCCTGACTTCAGACATAAAATCAGTTATGCTAATTACAAAAAAAAAGATTGACTCCACTATTGCTTTTTTGACAGATTTAACCAGTTAACCTTAACCAAATGAGTTATAAAATGTACTTCTCTTTAAACTTTGTTCTATAGCCAAAAGATTTTCTTTCTGCTTTTGTTTTCTCCTTTTTTTTTTTTTTTAGCAAAAAGCACTTAGCAGCATTTTTTTCTGACCTTTCCTTCACTGTACAGTACAAATAAAGGCTTTGTAAACATGATTGCCTTTTAATTCTGAATATATTCACTAGCGTCTGTATTAAAGGTTTTCCTTGATGCATAGGTATGAATCTTCAGATACAGCTTTCTCCAGCAAAGAGTAATTAGTCTGGAGCACAGCACATCAATCCTTTATTTTTAAAATTTATTTTAAAAGTAAAAGAAGGAAGACATATTAACAAACAGACAACCATTTACAAAGTAGCATAAGAACAATACAAACAATACAGAGTTAGAGACAAAGTGGTAGGGAATTAATAATGGTTGTTGTATTACTGATATCTACAAAGTGTTTTCTCAGGAAAACACATAGCGACCTACAATATTGATCAAACAAGTAATCATTAACTGTTCCTTTCAGTAAAGCAGTAGAAGACAGTAGTACAACTATGTTAGCTATCCTGTATATACATATACACATAATTTCCCCTTCTTTCCCTTCTCTTTTCCCACACTCCAATTGCCCTTTACTTTTGAGCGTTTTCCTTTAATTTCACAATGTCTACCACACCTTCTAGTTTTTATTCACTCTTTCAGGTTCTCACACTACTGAGACAATATGTTGCTTACACATGCAGGTCTGATTTATTTCACTTATGAGTATGGTCTCTATTTGTGACCATTTACCTGTAAAAGTCTCCAGTTTATCTTTCTTTATAGCTGAGTAATATTCCATTATATAAAAGTACCACAATTTTTTTATCCAGTCCTCAGTGGATGGACATTTGAGTTGCTTCCACAATTTAGCAATTACAAATTGTGCCTCTATAAACATGGGTGCACATATATCACTGTGATATGATGTTTTCAGATCTTCTCAGAAAATACTCAGAAGGGGAATAGCTGGGTTGAATGGGAGCTCTAGTCTTAGTTTTCTGAGGAATCTCCAAACTGATTTCCACAGTGGTTTCACCGGTTTACACTCCCACCACCAGTGGAGAAGGGTTCCTGTTTCTCCACAGTCTCGCCACCATTTGTTATTGTTTGATTTCTTGATGCTACCCATTCTTACTGGGGTAAGGTGGAATCTCAGTGTTATTTTATTTTGCATTTCTCAAATGACTAATGATGTTGAACATTTTCTCCTATATTTATTTGCCATTTGTATTTCATTATCTGAGAAGTATGAATTCATCTCAGCTGCCCATTTTTGGATTGGGTCTTTGAATTTGGGGGGGCTGATGTTTTTTAATTCTTGGTACGTTCTAAAGAGAAGACCTTTGTCGGAGGGACAGTCAGCTAAATTTTTTTCCCAATTTGTGGGTTTTCTTTTTACTCAGCTGGTGACTTCTTTAGATGTGCAGAAACTTTTCAGTAGAATGAGATCCCAGTTGTTGATTCTTTGAAGTATTTCCCGGGCAGTTTTTGTTCATGAACTCTCTGCCTACCCTTATGTCTTCAAAGTTTTTACCTACTTTCTCTTCCAGTAGATTTAGTGTTTCTGTTTTAATATTGAGATCTGTGATCCATTTTGACTTGAGTTTGGTATACGGTGATAGACTTGGGTCTATTTTCAGTCTTTGGCAGGTGGCAAGCCAATTTTTCCAGTACCATTTATTGAAGAGGCTATCATTCTGCCAGTGAGTTTGTTTGGTCCCTTTATCAAAGATTAGTTAGCTGAGTGTGTTTGTGGTTGTGTCTGTGTCTTCTAGTCTGTTCCTTTGATATTCTGGTCTGTTTTTAGCCAGTACCATGTTGGTTTTATCACAGTATGTTTGTAATATAATTTCAGGTGAGGGATTGTAATTCCACCTGACATGTCCTTGTTGACAAGAATTGCTTTTGCTATTCTGGGTCTGTTCTGTTTCCACATGAATTTAAGGAATGTTTTCTCTAGATTTTCATAATTATTAAAAACTCTCTTTCTCTGAGTACTTGACAGACCTATAGCATGTTACATGTGGAGATAATTTAACAACAAGTACAACATCTGTTACCAAACAATAGTTCGAGCTAGCATAAATTTAAGAAAGAAAGAAACTAGAGACCTGCAGAGTTAACTTGAAACAGTGGTTCTCAACTTTTGAGTATGTGAGATTCTTCATGTTGCTTAATAAATACTCAGAATTTGGCCTGCACAGCACCCTCACTGAAATGGCAATGCTGGAGATGTGCAGGGGGGCTCAATGCATTGTGCTCTTAACCAGAGTTTTTGTGATGAGAGTGTTTCCAGTTCATACCTCGAGAAACACTAAGCTAGACTATGTGCCAAGAACAGTTAGTAGCTCTTACTTGGGGACAGCAGAATAATTTGCTCTTTTCTCCCTTTCTTCTTGCTTTTCCTCCTTCATAAAAATCCTGTCAAACCCACAGGACCTGAAAGAGCTTTCTCTGCTCCTATCCCAATATCAGTCATAAATGGGAAAAAAGAAAGAACAGTACTTCCTACCCAGCTGCACATTAGAATCAGACGGTGAGCTTAAAGAAGTTCAGATACTTATTCAAGTATCACTGTAAGAGTCACTTGTTGCTCACGGCAGTTCTCCCACCAATGCCAGGTAAATGTAATATGCATCAGGTTCAGAAACCACAGGTGGAAGGAAAAACAAAATAATTGGCTAGATATATTTTAATACTCAGGTTATTTATAAATATTTTTAGTAAACCTAATGGGTAGTCACTCCAAGGACACAAAGAGAAAGTCAGGGTGCATATTTTAAGTTCTCAACTCAATTCCTATATTTATGTTCCACTTGTTATTTTGATATTCATCTCCAATAAAACTGTTCCTCATTTTTCCATTTAACCTGTACACTGCTGCAATTCTAGATCGCTCTTCAGTACTGGGATAAACTTTTACATATGGATAGTTGAAGCCCCATTTCAGAGGTGTTATGTGCCCCCGAGTGCAGCGTGTGTTTCATACAATGTACACCCAATAATACATTGTAAATGATCTTTCTGGTAGTGTTTCCCAACAAGGGACTATTTTTTTTTTTTTTTTTGGTTTTTTTCTCCGGTACCGGGAACCGAACTCGTGACCTTGCGCTATAGCCAAGCAGGCGCTTTTGCCACTGAGCTAAATCCCCAGCCCCCTAGCGGGACTATTTGCAGTATTTTGAATTTTGTGATCTTCTGAAAATATGAAAAATGTAAAATGAAAGTGTTGAAACAACAGACAGTAGAAGTGAAGGAAGGGTGGTATCATTAGATAAGCCACAAGAAGTCTATCTCTAGGGCAAGTTATTTTGACATCTGTTAATTTACTGTGTGCTAAAGAAATTGTTAAGGGAAAGGATAAAATCAAAGAATATGTATAATGTTACAGAATATCAAAGTTGAAGCTTGTACTTAAATGTGGGATTTAATGTGAGAAGAAACAGAGAGACCTTTAGATATTGCTTTAAACAAATTTCCCTGCAATATAAACTCCTCTTGTCTACCAGCCTTCTGATAATTATAGTTTAATGAGAAAATATTAATCACAAATAGTGTGGTAATTAGATTTCTATTACTATTTGAAAAAAAAAACCAACCTGGTAAGTTATCCTCAATTTTATGTTATTTGAAAATTCTTCTGAAACCCTTTGGAAGCTGGGTGTGGTGCATGCCTGTAATCCCATCACTTGGAAGGCTGAGGCAGGAGGATCGTTGCAAGTTTGAGATCATCCTGGGCTACAAAGTGAGCATAAGGCAAGCCTGAACTGCATAGCCAGAACTTGTCTCAAAAAGACAGAAAAGAAAGAAATTCTTTGGGAAAAAAATCTAGTATCTTTTGCCTGTCTCCACTAGCAGACTTTAAACTCCATGAAAATAGGTCACTTGTACATTTTATTCCACGTCTAGAGCAGGTATTACCATACACCATATGCTTAGCACACATTTTTCAAAAATAATGGAAGACACAGGAGAAAACCTCATACTTGATGTTAAAATTTGTTTCTTCTTCTAAAAGTTCAACTTCCAACAACCTAAGAGAATAGTATCCTGAACTAACATTTTTCTTAAGACATTTATTCTGGGGGGGAAATAGGAAGTAAATATGTTTAAGATGTGACATGACTATGTATCCATTACCCAAGGTAAAACATAATTATTGTGTATCACACACTAATTACACAAAGAAATTTATTTGAGATTTTGGATTCAACCCATGCTCCTACCATGTCTATACATATTGTGAAAGTAATATCATGATTGAAGTTGATCCAATTTTTTACACTGAATCCCTTGTATAAAGTACTTCTATTGCTAAACTTCAGGACATTTGATTTTGTAAACATTTTATGGGATACTTTAGATAATATGAAAAGGCAGCTTCTACTCTCTGAGGTTATCCAGGAAGAAAATTGGTAAAAATCTCTCATGAGATACTGCACCATCCTTCCTAGAGGATTAAATGAAGTAAATGTGTTATCAGTTTTGTGGTATGTAAGATTATTAAGAGACATTCCTAAGCTATCAACTTGTGCAGATGGGCATTTGGAGAACACTTTAAGTGGCTCTGATGTGAAAATAAAATTAATTGAGATAGGAAGTTTGACAGGCTTTAAGGGGAACTTCTGTTTGATACCAAAAAAACTCTCTTCTTTAGAGAATTAAGGGTTCAATTTGTGATGCTGTATATAAAAGGGAAAAAAATCAGATAAGGAATCTGAGAAGGGTTCTAAAAATCTACTTTCAATCTCTCATCAATTTAAATCTCCTACTTCTGACTTTTCCCTACTTCTATAAATGTCATCAGCCACTAAATTTGAAATTTTGATGTCATACCTCTGAGTCTTTTAATTCACTGATTGATATCTGAATGGATGGCCCTGTTCAAACCTCCAGTAAGTGTGACCAGGATTCCTGCCTTCCTTGTGTACCCTGGGCCTAATACCTTATCCAAGCCCCTTCAGATGTTAGTACTTTGTTAAAATGAATTTGATCAAAGCCTTATAAACATCCAGTGTATCCTACCATCTGCAGAAAAATGTACACACGCCTTAGCACTTTTCAGTCCACTCTGCCACACATCCAGTGTTCTAATTACACTTAGTTGCTCACTAAACCCTGGGCACATCACGTACTTTCTTCCTACCACGCCTTTAATAACACGTTCACACAACTTTTAACACATGTCACTCTTCATATGAGGCAGTCACGAGCATCACAGACAACTCTACAAGTGAGCTTTTATAGGAAGCTATCCTAGCTTACTGATCCCTATCCAGGATATCTGGTTTTGCATCTTGACGCTCACTTCTAACATTGACATCTTTCTGAGAATACCTAGCATCATCATTTCCCCAAGAATCTGCCTCAGAAAATGGTTCTATTACATAAGCTGATACAAGAGAACAGTCAGAATACTGCCAGAAGATACATAATAAATCACACACATTTTATTCTTAAATCTAATCTCTAGGCCTTTTCATATAATGTTGCCCTATAGAGTTTCTTTTCATTCTAGACTACAAACTAACACTGGAAAGGCAATGTTTGTTTCACTTTAGATACATAATCTCCAAAATAGTACCTGCATAATTCCATTTTCACTGTTGGAATTTCTGTTATTTATGTAATTTCGTGCTGCACCTGGATTTACAAAGAAATAAATGTAATCGTTCCAATACTCTCATAATTTATAATGTGTTTTGCGTACTGAATTTTATAGAAAACACTGAAAATTATGCTAAATGTTGTCAAGCCAAAAGCCAAATACCAAAACAGTTCTACAGACCAAAGACTGTAGGAGAACTCATGGCCAGCACAGCCCCAGAGGCCAGGAGAAACTGGAGATCTCTTGAATCAGGAGACTGTGGACAGGTAATTAAAATGACACATATGCTACAGTTGGGACGTTAGGTAGACGATGGGTGATAGTGTGTACAATGGCGTGAAGGTAGACATGACCATGGTTTGATCGACTTGGCTAGGTAGAGCGTTCCCCGTACACTATAAAAGACGAATTTCAAACTATAGCACTCCAAGGCAGGTGAAGTCCACGACAGAATCAGGTCAGTTAAACAGCAGCAAACTAGAGAGGTTAGTCCCTAATGGGGGCAGCTTCCCCTTCACCTTAATACAACTTTTTTCCCATGGAAATGAATTCTTGTGCTTTGAAATAACAAGACCTCATCTGATTTTCAAATAGGAATAATCACTTTCAATGTTACGACAAAAAAGGAAACCCTTTATAGATGACACAGCCCATCCTTGCCAGAAATTGTTGTCGCTGGCTGCCAAATTGTGACCATTAGGAACATTTCTAGGAGGGCAGATGTGTGTCTCAGTGGTAACTGAGATATTCAAAATTCCTTTGTCAGTTGGGAGTCATTAAAGGTTTTTGAGGAAAAGCATCACATGATCAGGAATGATTCAAGCAGATTTTTTTCCATGAAATTGTTTGTATGACAGATTAATGGAAAAACATCAGACAACCAAAAGGTCCAGTCCACAAATAGTTATTCTGATTTGGGTATCAGGTGTTAAAGGTAAAACCAAGTTATTAGTTGCAGAATTACAAAGGGAGTGATCTAAGGTTCACAGTAAACCACTTTAGTCTCCCTAATTTTAGCTGACTCAAATTAGGTTTTTGTATGCCCAAGTTGGGTTAATTGCTCCCATTTCTCTTATTTCTCTTAATCAAAGGATTTACGTAAGTGAGCTCATTAAAAAAAAAGTCATGCCTCACCAAATAAACACTGCCATTTTGTATAATAATTATAGCAGGAGAAGAAAGGTTAATTTGATTATGCATAATTGGGTAAACAGAACGTTTTCAACATCTGTGCTAAGCTGTGCTCACTATTTTCTCCCTGTCCCGCCAGAAGTCCATCACATCTGATTTTCAGCTAAAGTCATCTTGGTGCCTCACATTTTCAAAATTAGAAAAGTAAGAATAAGCAGTTACCCTTTCCACCCTAAAGACGGAACACCGCGGCGTGAAGTGTACGAGAGGCTGCGGAATTCCTCTTGACTAGAGCTTTCGCATGTTGTTACACAACCAGGAAAGACAAATCTCTGCTTACTGTGTGGTGATAAAGCGTGATTACCTGCCTTTTTCTCTCTCAGGTGTTACATTAAAAAGCAATAGTGAATCTATGGCTCATATGCGTCTGTTTTTATGTATTAATAACAATGATTATGGATAATTTTCTCTCGTAGGAAATTAAAAGCTTTTACAGGAACATCATTTGACTTAGCAGTGGTTTACATTACTCCTGACACAGAGAGAAAAACCATTATGGACGTGTGCCAAGGCACTTTAGATTGTCGGCTCATTTGCTTAGGTTTAGAGGGATATTATTTTTAATTTTGAAGTCCTTTCATTCAACTCCCACGCAAAAATCCCTGTCCTGAACTTCCTGCAATGAATCCCTCAGCCAGCAAAATCAGCTAAAGACACCTCCTCCCTAAATCAAGCACCTTGAGTTAGCATCTCCCACGGTGGCACCGCTGAGGGTACACAGAACAGAAATCCAGGTGTGGGGGCAGGAAATGCTGGACTAACTTGCTATGCTCATTTGGAAATTAGCTGGGTCTGTCAACACCAGCTAGCGGTGCAGTTTTCCCAATTAGTTTTCCAAAGTCACACTGAAATACTCTGATGTAAGAAAATCTCTCATTACAAAGGATGTTTGAAGTTGCCAGTCCCGTTCTGCTACTTTCTAACATTTTCTCCTCAATATTTCACTGACTTTTCAATACTTCCCAGATCCCTGGTGATTGTGTGGAGAGATTTTGCATACAGTCTAATGAGAGAAAAGCAAGGCTCAATTAAAAACAAGCCAAGTAAGTAGTCCATTTTAATAAGGAAAAGTTGAAAAATGGTGAACTCAAAGGATTGTTAAGTAATATAATGTTCTTTGTGAATGACTGATTTGCATTAGTGCTTAGATCAGGAATATTTTTGAAAGTACATGCAGGGTCATGGTGCCCCCAGATTTCACTCCATTGTGTTTCTCTTCTGTTCATTTACTAACCCTTCTCTTATTCAGAGGAATGTCAGTTACAATGCTTTGTTAACCAGAACTTCTCTACTTATCCATAAAGACGGTTTAAAAGGTTGACTTAAAACACCACACAGCATTTGAAGCACCTTCTTAATCACTGAGGAACTGTATACACTTTTGTTATGTAATTTGTTTTGTCCAGCATGACACATAAAACCCTCCACGTTCCTGAATTTGAAATTTAAAATTTTAACTTTCCTGCAAGCAGTTACAGGACTGCATAAGTTCAATTACTTCTTGCACCCTGCTGCTCCCTGCTGCACCCCTGCCTCCGCATCCCCTAGGTGTTGTGTAACATGCATAATGCATCTGAGTCTGCACTTTATCTCCCCTGTTAAAAATAAGCTTAGCACTCATCTCAGACAGACGCCTGAAAGCATCTAACTGATACTTTCTTCCTGACATCACGGGTGTCCTGGCTTAAGTTTCTTCTCACCACATGCTTTCTCTACAGGCATCTGCTCACATCTGCCTTGTCTCTAACCTTTGTCTGGTATAATGGGCTACATCTCTATGTCAGGCTTCTTGGACCTGATTTCCCAATTTCAGCTATCAATACGGTCCTCTGTTATCTATCTGATGGTTCTAACTCCAATGACATAAAATTCAACCCTTTTTAACCTCTGATCTTGAAGTTATATCTTGTACATTTCCAGATATATAATATATATGCTAATGCTTTGTTTATAAATGAACACACCTACATCTTTAGAAGTTTGCCATGTGGCAGGTACAGATCCACACTCCTTATATAACCTCGGTTACACAGTTCGTCCATTTCCCATAAGAAAAATGCACAATTGATTGCATTTTACAGGAAAAACTAAGGTGTGAGTATTAAATAACATTCTAAAAACCATATAATCTGGTCCATCTTCATGCCACTATTTATCTCCAGTAGCTTGATGCTGTAGTCCACACATTTGTACACTTTGCTTCTCTGTGATTGGCAAATCTAGGTTTTTTGCAGGTGTTTTTAAGAAAATGACCTTATTTTTCAACATCAGTTGCTTTATCTGTGCAATTAATAATCCTACTTCCTCACCGAGAGTAAAATGTGAAAAATCCACCCCAGTTCATCAGAAACTTGCCCATTTTAAGAACTGAAAATTCCATGTCCCAGTAGCCTCCTGAGTTCTTGACAAATCTAAAAGTTAAGCCACTCTTTATATTCAGGTAGGTGTTAATGAACGTTTTCCTAATTAATTCCAATTTCATAATACACTGTTTTAATGCTACTTTCATGAAAGTCCTTGTAAAAATTTTCTTCATTCCCATATTTATATTCATAAATGAAGGACATATTCACAAATGAACTGACTTCATTCCCATATTTATATTTATATTTCTATGGAGAATAATTCTAAATGCAATTACTATTCAGCGAGTATTTACTGTGTTCTAGAGACACTTCATGGATATAGATGTTATCTTCACTCAAAGGTAAGGAGTAAAGGTTTGAAGAACTGACGTGTCTCTTCCAATCATAAATATCAAGGAAGTAGATAAACAGCTATTGAACTACAGGTCTATTTGATGTCAACCATATAATGTGTTTTTGAGAACATCTCCAGTGCTACATATTTCTGTTGAACAGATCATGACACTTTTGCCCATAAAAAACACATTGGTTTCATAAATTTTATAGAACGGCATTCAAGGCCTGTCATAATCTGTCCCCAGTCCACAGAGAGAGCTTCGTTTTGCTTTTTTAGTAGTGGATACACATTTCCCATTTGCTAAAATATCTGTTCTTGATTAAATTGAATGGGATACAACTAAGCATGTATTAGGAACCATACCTGCCTTCTGTCTTATACAGCTATCTTGCTATTTAGAGAAGCTTGCCTGAACAAAGTCTGAACTTTTTTTAGTGACCCTCAAAGGCCCTTCATATCACCCCACCTCAATAGAATGCAATTTTTTCAAAAGCACGCAATCTTTCATTCTCAGCGGAATACTTATTTTACCCCGATGCTGAGGGAGGAATAAATGAGGACACTTTCAAGTCTTTATGACCTTGTTCAAGCTGTGCCTTTTGATTGGATTGTCTTCTTTGCCATGCAAATTGCTCACATCCTTCAGGACAGCAAATAATGAGGCACCAAAGAGCAACTGTATCTCATCCATCTTTACATTCTCAGTGCTTTCCACTGGACTAGGTGTGTAGTGAACCCTTAGTAACCAGAGCTTGAGTTCAGCTAAGTGGATTGTTTATAGTCACTAAGCAGTGACAAGACTGGAGCAAATTCCACAACTGGATTCCCACCGTGGTGCACTTCCTTTACACCACCTTACTTCCGCATCACCTGGCATGTTGCTGAGAATTAATTAGACACTGGTGCATTTTTCAATTTCTTACTGAAAATCACTATAGCTAATCCCTGGAACTGCTGTATGAAAGAAAAACGTTCAACTTAAGGAAGCAATGAGCTCCAAAGGAAACAGCAGCATAAGTTCTAATTCTTTGATGTCTCTGAATATATGCTTAGGCTAAGAACAATACAATGTAAAACTCTCATAACACCAAAAATTAGGAAACATAAATTTTAATTACTTCTAAAACTACTATAAATCAAAATTATACCATGTACTTCCAATCACCGATTACAAACTTACAATGCTGGTTTCTATAATATTTGGTTCTTGAAAACTTCTAATTCCTATGTTAAGCAATAACTATCCTTTATTAGCAGACTTTTCTATCAGCTAAGCTATATTCTGCACATATTTTATTTAAATATCTTTTTTCTCATTCTTTTATCAATAGACAATCAAATTACCAAAACACAGGCAAACAATCAAATACCAAGATCAAGCAAACATGAGTAAGCAATAAGTTACAGACTTCTGAGTATGTACCAACCTTTGAAAAACCACTTTAAGTGCATTTATGTTAATGATAAATGACCTACATACTACATCTTTATTTACTGGAATGGTAGCTGTTTTGTGTATTGTTCACTATCTCTTATATATATCAATGCTAGACTTTATCCAGGCTAAATCTTACAATAACAGCGAGACAGGAAAAGCACAAAATTTACAGGGGCTTTTTTCTTTCTACTCTTCATCCTGAACACCCACTAGTCAGACAGAAAAAAGTTAAACTATTTTCATCATCCCCAATTCAACCATTACAATCCATTTTTAGAAAGTATCTACTACCAACTCTCCATATAGTATTGTGAATTTATATTATAGTATTATCATTTCTGGAAATATTGGATCCCTGAGGCTGATCTACAATGTTACAAATAGCTTATTAAGGGCTTTAGGACCTCCAGTAAATGTTTTGGCCAATTTCTGCAAGCATTGTACACATAAGGCCATGGAAGCCTAGTGATATTAGCATTGATGTTCAAATATAAAGTTTTTTATATTCTATGGTCAAAATATTTTTTATGTAGTGTCTTTCATGTGCTGCTAACTGTATTTTGTCCTTCCAAAACCAGAAATGAGCCGAGCATGTAGAGAAGTTGAGGTGACTAACATGGGAACATGCTGATTGTGTAGTAAAATGTGTCCTATTATACAGGCAGGTGCAAAGTGCTATAGAAACACAGGAGATTGTCTGCCTGATTCACTGAACCACATTTATTAGGACCCAACAAAATGATAGGCACTGTTTTCTGTGGTAAATTTTTGTACTAAGAATAATTTTAATTTAGGAAGTAAAAATTTTCCAATATTTTACCCACAATATTTTTATTTTACATTCATAACAACCTTTGTGTGCTTCAATCAGCAGTTTTGGGATATTGAAAATAAGTGCCTCATAATTGGCATGCTAGTTTAAGCAAAGTTCAGAACTCCAAAGTTAAGAAAATTTGTGTGACAAAGGAAGGAAAAAGTCTCACAGAATGAGTGTTTTCCACATGTGCCTGCTGATATTTCGAAGAATAAGCAAGCATCCCCCCAGTCAAAATGTAGTATGTTATGTTAAATACATCAGCTTCACAGTCTGTGTTGCCTTCCTTTATTAATGTTATAGGAGAAACGCTATAACAGACATCTCCTCAGGATTTGAGAAAAACCCTGTCCTCACAGGCAACTTTTAACAGGAGTCAGATAGGCTGCAGGCAGACGGCTCTCTCTTAAGGAATAACAGACCCTGAGGGTATGTGGAGCAAAAGATGTCCTCACCCTTAACCGTGTAAGTGCATGTGTGAAATATATACACTAATAATAAAAACAGCAAAAATATGCAATTCCTATGCTTTGCTACCAAAATTTCTGTCTTCCAGGTTATCTTTGCATATATTCACTTGCTGCTTTTTTTCCAGTGTGTTTTCCTCATAGTCTTAATGATTATCTATATAATAGGATGAACTGTCTTCCCAAAATTCACATGTTATAGTCCAATTTACTTGAACTATAATTGGAGATAGAGTCTTTAAGGATGTCATTAATTCAAATGAGACCTTTAGGGTATGCAGCAATCCAATCTAACAATTTCCTTGTAAAAGTAGATTTGGACACAGTGAGAGACACGGGTTGCTGCACACATACAGGAAAATCTCAGAGGACACAAGGAAAAGATAGTTATTTCTACAGCAAGGAAAGAGGCCCCAGAATAATCCAAACCAGCCAACACCTTGGTCCTACATTTCAGCATTTTGAACTTTGTGAGAATAAATTTCCATTTTTGAGTCACCCCATATGTGATATGGTTATGGCCACCGTAGTAAACTAATACCTCATCTTACCTGCTAGAACCATTACAAACTGCTGAAAAGGGACCCTTCTGGGGAAGGTACTTAGGAACTCATTATTCTCATCCCACCCGTACTTCTAGCTTGTGGTCCTAAGTTGCCAGCAATACTTTTGTGGAGGAACCAAGAGAGTACTTATGAAGCTTTGAAGTACATATTGGACTCCAAACCTGGCATTTCTTTGTTTGACTTAAGGTTCTGTTGGTTATTGGAATATACTGGAATGGGAAAAAGAACCAAGACTTGTCACTAGCCAGGCCTGGGCACACATGCCTGTAACCCTGGCACTGCACGGGGCTGAGGTAGGAGGATGGAAAGTTTGTGCCCAGTCTGCACAACATAGAGAATAAGTAAGATTCTATCTCAAAAAAACATATGTATCAGATTTTCACAGCCTATTTGGAGAGTACATTAATGAGAAGGGGCCTGAAGGAAAGATGTAGAAAGGCATAACACCATCGCTATATGTGGTGGGTGGGAGTAAGAAGCCCAAAGAAGAAAAAGGGACGGCTGAGGGGTAGAAGGGAAATGTGACTACATGTTTTAGTCCCTACAGCAGAATACCATGCAATCAGTAGCTTTTATACAACACAAACGTGTTTTTCTCTGTTTTGTAAGCTACGAAGTTCAAAATCAAGTTGCAGGTGCACTCGATTTCTGGTGAGGATGAATTTCATGCACAGATGTCCTCGTACTGCTTCTTCACATAGTCAAAGGAGGATGAGCTTGCCCAGGTCTCTCGTGTAAGGGCATCAGTCTCACTCAGGAAGACCTTGCCCCCAGGATCTGCTCACCTCTTGGAGGCTGCAACTCGAAATACCTTCATGTTTGCATTGCTTGCTGGGCTTCAGCCCATGGATTTTTTTTTTTGTACTGGGAATCAAACTCAAGACCCTACATTTGTCAGGCAGGCGCTGTGACACTGCGCTGCATCCTGGGCTCTAAGCCATGGATTTTGGTAGGTTACATTCAGTCTAGTGAAGCCAGTTTTGCAATTACAGTTTCCAGTTGACATTACCCTTCACATATTGCAACCACAGTCACGTGTAAAACATTGCATATGTTCCTATTCTTACTTTCAAAATAAGCCATTCTTTCAAATTCCCTTTTGATATAGTTATTTAAATGTAGTTGGGAGGAGGAATACTGATTATTGATTGGGAAAATCTAGAAAGAACAGGTTTGTCAGAAATTACTAAATCTTTATTTCTTTTAACGGAGTACCTTTAGTGGTTAAAAGCAAAGAACAGCTGTTATGTGATCAAGGCAAGTTACAGAAATCCAGTGGGCTCTAAGCAAGGAAATGTTGAACATTTTAGCAGTAGGTTTTTTCCACCCAAGTCTATTACCTCTTGTTATAGCTACAAGGATGAAAATAATTTAGCTCTGAAACATCCAACAAGTAAGCCATTCTGAGCATTGAAAAGAAAGAAAAAATGGTCTGCATGTAACTGATGCTGTTTTTCAGAACAGAGCTTAACTGGATACTAATGTCATAGATTATTATATAAGCATAAAAGTAGCATACAATGAAAGGATACCACTTCTCAGGTGTAGAACAGCAAACACAGGTTACAACAGTTTATTCTGCCTAGCTAATCTCATTGATTTTTTTACTGTGGGAGTGATCTGGGAAGTATTCTCAAACTTTCACTGCTGGTCTTTAGGACAATTACCTCACCTGCTAATTCCTCTGATTTTGTCATCTCTTATTTGTTCTCATGATTTGATTAAGATCTTCACCCCAATGAAAAACTGCACTTGAAGCACTTGGTTTCTGACCCTTTGTGCATGGTCCCTCGCAGCACTCACATATATTGTGCCACCTTGGTCAGAGCTGATTTAGCAAGTGGCGTCCATCTGACCCCAGCTAACCAATCACATTCTGTCTGGAAAAGTTAGAAGTAAGAGAGGTTAAATAGCTTAACTAGATAAACAATGAATTATGCTAGTTAATTGGTTTGGCTACCAAATATGCAGATACAGAGAAAACCAGACTGCAGAGTAAGAAGGAGTGAGCAGAACTGCAGAGAGAACAAGAGGAGAGAGAGAGCTGGAGAGTGAAAGTGTGAAACCAAGACGCAGAGAGAAAGTCCTGTTTCAGCTAATGGCATTTCCCTAGCTGCTCTTAGGCTACCGGATATACATCTGTTCTTTGCATTTGTTGCACTATTCCTTGAGCTTTAAATTAAAATGCCTCTTAATATAGAAGTTACACTTAAATAATAGAACTTCTACAAAAATTCTCAGAGATGCTCACAGGCTTCTTTTCTATCAGACACTGAAAAGTCCCACTCACATTTGCTAATTTCCCATTTAGATCTTCCCAACCAGATGCCAGCTGTATATATAATGATATACGATATCATTGCATGCATATATATCCATGTATATGTATGTATACATATGTATATTTGCCATATATATGTATATTTGTTATATATATATATATATATGGAAAAGCTCAATATTCCTCCATTTAAAGCACACTCTATACACAATTACGTACACCTTAGTGTGCTTTGAAGCTAACTTCATCTGTCTGGAGGGTATTTATATTTTGAAATGTCCAGTTTTTCTCCTGTACACACACACACACAATTACATATATGCAACATACATACATGCAGCTACATATAATCTTTGGCAGCTGTGAGAAAAATGAACTCTAATTAGCTTCTTTAGATCCATATAATACACAAAATCATTTATGCCACCCACTCAAAAGTTTATTCTGCCAATTTCACTTGAACACTAAATGCATGAGAATAGTGTTTATTTTCAATTTGCTGTACTTAACATGAAGATTAACTCTCCTTATCTGAGAACACTGACATCGATGTAATGAGAAATGGGACTCAAAATGTGTACCAGAATATCTGTGATTCTCTCAAATTATCAAAGTGGTAAACTACCTTAAAATAGCACCTTTTTAGTTAACAGGATGTCTGAAAATGCCACAGGCCCAGTTACTACTTATGGAGTATGCAATTATCGTGGATATAGGTCATGTTATGCCTGGTACACAGAACTAACTGCGATCCTGAGTATGCCAAGATCACTTCGCCCTTGTGTATCACCGCTCTCACTGTAAAATCTGAATAACAATGGTACCTACCTCACCGTAATGTGAAAAGACTAACAGACAATGTGTATCCATCACAGAGCAGAATTGCATTCCCAGAATAAGTACTCAGTATGTGGTACACAGAAAATTGTTAATGTTACATATTCTCACAGTATAGTGTGTAAGTACACCACTACACAGGTATTATTCTAATCACCAGTCCTCACATAGAAATAAGTCCTACTATGATTATTCTTTAAAGATACTTTTATTATTAATTTTAAAGGTCTTTCTAAATATCAATTAGGGCAGCGAAATGATTAGTGCTAAAAAGAAGCTTAGGTCTCCAGAAATGTGGCAAACAGGTGGCAAAGGTGAAAATTGCCAGTAAATGCAGAACTCATTATGATGTCTCCCCCAGAAAATAATGAACCAAGCTGACATCAGCCACCATGCCACGTACTGTTGCTCTTTCTGTGGTAAAACGAATTGAAGAGCTGCGCAGTGGGGATATGGCTCTGTGGGGCCTGCAAGAAACAGTGGTGGATGCCTAAACATACAGCATCCCTTCCCGTCATTACAGGCAAGTGGGCAGAGAGATGGAAGGAACTGAAAGACCAGTAGGAGTTCTACTATGAGATACAACCCTAACCCTTGATAAATGCATTCACTGCAGTGGCAGCAGCAACCACAAAAAGGGGCTAAATCTAATCTAGCTTTACATTGACTCTGAATTTTTTTCAGGTCCAAAAACAAATGCAAAAACTGGCCAAGTCATTTCTAAATTTATGCATATCACAAGACTTAGTTTTAATTCAGCGACAAAGCTATTAATGAAATAAACATAGGTTTTTATCTAAGCGAAGACTTCTTTAAATACTTTTCTGAAGTGCATTTGAGGAAATTGTAGGGCTAATGTGCATGCAATGAAGATAATATGACATAAAAAATGCTATATCTGTTAAACAGCAATGTTAATGCCAGACCAGGTTCAAATTCAATAAAGCTCAACTCTAATGTAGAAAGCCTTTTGTGAGCACTTATTAGTTAAAATGAAATCTTTTATTACCCTAGTAAATTGCCAAACTGCTAGAATAAATCCACCCAAATAATATTTAAATTAAAATTGAATAGAATGAGCTATCACAGTATAAAATGGGGTAAAATACATATTTGTTTCAGGTATTTTATAGTGTATTACATAATATTATTATTTTGTTATGAATTAGTGGGAAATAAGTTTAATGATCTGAAGCATTTGTTCCAAGCTATGCTTAGAGATCCATCAAATTATCAATGAATTGATCTTTCTCAGGCATATACCACATCCTGACATTAGAATCTTAAGGTATAAGGAAATTTTAGCTCCCAGGTTTGCTGAACTTTCTCATTACTGGTGATTTCCTATCTGATTTCTATGGTGCAGAGCTATTGGTCTGCTGAGTGATGCAGCCGTTTCTTTCCTAGCCATTCCCTCAAATCCATCCTGGTTGCTTTCCTTCATTTTCAGTTTGCAACTTCTTGGGAACTTAAGGAATCACCAAAGACTGGGATAAAGTTGGGATTAATGGAGCAAAAATGTAGATTAATACAGTGCAACCCTCATTGTGAACAACTGTAATGTGCGATCTTTGCTTTCTGGATCCGAGTTTAACTTGTTCCTTTGCAAGTACTAAATGAAATATCAGAAATTGCTCTCAATGAGCATCTGCTGGATGAATGGATGAGTGGAAGGATGGACGAATGTTTGTGCTAATGAGCACTAATACTCAAGATAAAATGTGCTATCTTAATAAGTGCCACCACTTAAGTTGCTTCAGTTGTTTCAGAAAGTTCATTTTGAAATAGCTTGACTGGAGTTAGCTCATTGCTATGTTCTGAGTATTTATTTAGGTTTGGAATGTTCATACATATTAAAAGGCAAAGTGGCTTTTTCTCTGCCAACTTCTGCTTTCTTGTTATCTGAATGCAGGTGTGTATTTATAGTTTTCTTTCTTTAGGAAAACCTCTGAGGTTTGGCTTTAGGTTTCAGAGGTAAGCAGAGATGTTAGGAGCCCAGTACCTGGCAGGAATCCAGGTTCAGAGTTGGGACAGTGGAAACAAAGAGACTACTTTCAGACAAGAAACTACGTTTGCTTCCCAAATCAGAACAAAACTGGACAGATGTAGAATAAAGGATAGATTCACATGTATATGGAAAGGAGTAATTTTTAGTTTTTTATCTTTTATAGAGCACAGCTAGAAGCACCAACAAGCTTGAATAGAAGACAAGATCTTGCCAAAATACTCAAAGCATTTTAATTTTGAGTATGATTTTTGTTTTATTGTTAGTTTTGAGGGGAAGGAGCAGCAGGAGCTTTCACTAACTGCTTCAATAAGATCTATGAGTCCAGACCCAAATGACCAAGTTTGTTTTGAATCACCCTCTCATTTTACTAGAAACCAAAGTGGGCAAGCAGATTACTGCACAGGTATTCCTCTTTCTTGATTCCCAGTGAGCATCAAAGGTAGCAATTTCCAAGGTTTTTTCCATTTCTGTGAAAACACTCTCAGATTGTAAGAACAGAAAGGACCAGTTACTGCTTGAAAAACTATAGCTACTGAAGTCGCCTACCAAGAATGTGACACACTTGCTTTTTTGTGTGAGACTACAGGCCTTACCATGTCAAAGTCAAGGAACTGGAATGCAGGTAGAACTCAGTAGTTTGCCTTCAGCACTGAGGATTTCACTTAGAATCATTTCCAGATCCCCTCAGCCACTGCAAGTGAAGCACCTGTATCTTCAGAGTAGAACACAGCATAATAAAAGATGAAGTTCACAAAGCTCTCCATAACCTTGCAAAAGCCAACTAGCACTTTTTAACACTTCTAAGAGCACGCTCTCACCAGAGAACGGTGTTTCTGCATTCAGCACAGAAGCTATAAAGGGGATTAGAAACACTCCTTAAAATGTTCAACAGCCTCAGCAGCAAAATTGCAGTGCTTTAGTCCTGTAATTTGGAGAACAGGTATTTTTCTGCCTTAGCAAGCATTATACTTTATTTCACTTTGGAGAGTCACAGATGCTACAGTTTTAATGAAAATTCTTTTTGCAAAAGTGACAATATGTATGTTTTTTTTTTTTTTCCTCAGAGAAATGACTACTAATGCTGGAACTCCAGTATCAGTATGACGCTTGGTGAGAAATACATCATTTAAAGTAATGAAGGAGTGTTGTAGGATCAGGAAGAAAGTAAACTATTTCAGCAGCAAAGTTTTCAGTTGTAATTTAAGGTGCTCAGCTGACAGAAACTTGCTGCAGAGTAAGACTACAGCTCCGCATATGTTTTTGTCATTTGCAAAAGCTAAAAAAATCTGCTGAGGCCAAGCAGCTTCGGCGGCCTGCAATCTTTCTATAGCATGCTGTGCTCAGTTATGCTCAGTGACGAAAAGCAATAAGGCTTTGATTCTAGACTGATGTGTCTAGCTCTGCAATTGATTGTAAGCCACTTTATGAGGCAGCCTGAAACCCTTCCTGTGTCTACTCGTCTTGATGAGCTTCTTAGCAACATAAATTAGCAATTTTGAACCTTCCCTTCTCCCTCTCCTTGTCTGTCGCCAAGATTTTCTAAATAAATCCTCTGTGTTTTCTTCCTCAGCATGACTCACAGGTGGGGTTACAATTCAGAGTTGCTTTGGTTTAATTTAAGGTTAGTTGTTCTCACACAGTTCTCAGCAATAGCTCCTCAACTGTACTCACTTGACCTGATTTGATTCCAGTTTTATTTTTCTAAAGCTCAGAGGTATGATATAAATGTCAATAAAAATTAATCTCTGGCCAGGACTAATCTCTGGCCAGCGCTAACCCCCTAGGAGCTTCGCTAACTTAATAGCCCTAAAAGCAATTTTTTCTCAGCAACTAATTTATAACTATTAACTACATATTAATATTCTTCTGGACCAAGACAGTCCTTGTTAATTTAAATTGCTGGAGAAGTCAAATGCTAGGGGCTGTACTAGTGTCCATGAATGGTCATCATATGCCAAGTAATGGCTCTATAGAGTGGAAAAGGTGTTTGTTCTCTAGAGTGTTTTAAACTGACCATTGGGGTTGGATTCACTAACAGGGAACAGAATTCCTGTCCTTTTTAAATATCAGGTGCTGCTTTAAGAGGCAGGCTTGGCATATGCTACTTTGGCTTTCCAATATGACTCAGTATATCTGGAATGGAAACTATACTTACAGCTTGTTCAATCTAGGGTCAGTCATCTGAGAACGTCAGTAAAGGAATCTGCTTATCGAAATATCACTTTGGTTTAGTCCTGAGGACAGTGGCTTTCTGTGAGGGAGCAGCATAGCAACATAATTTCTCCAGGTCAAAGAACACATACTCAATCCTTTCCTGGGATATCTGTCCACTACCGATTAAATGCAAAATAATACAACGGCTTGACAATATTGAAAATAATGCTAATTGATATAAATTTTGAAGGAAGTAAAGGGCTCAAGGGAGGATATAATGCTGACTATTGTTGGCCATGGCTAACAGATCTATCTCTTTCTATGACATATAGTGGACAAGCAGATTGCAGCCTCTGTGAACAATTGCCCAAATATAGCTGAAGTGAAGAAGATGATGGAAAAAGAAGAGAAATAAATGGTGACATTGTCAGATGTATGGCTAGACCTAAGACTATGCATAGACAGTGACCACCTGACAATGGCTACCACATGAGAGAGAAGTTAGTCTAAGTAATTCTTTGAGCTTTTAAGTTACAAGTCTCGCTATACATTTGTAAGAGAGGAGGACAAATTGGTAGAGAAAGCTGTAGCACTTCACACACTTGCTGACACTTTCCACATAGAGTAGGAAACGGTGTGCACCACTGACAGCAAAGCTACGCATTGCCAAGGGCTAGTCTCTCTCTCTCTCTCAGTCTCTCTCTCTCTCTCTCTCTCTCTCTCTCTCTCCTTCCTGTACCTCAACTCTATTGCAATTTTTTCATGATCTATCAGGCTTTTCTTTCCCCTTGACTGACCGCTTTTGGTGATAGTTTCAACTATGTTTGTCAGGCATGGTGTTGTCTGTCTATTGTACTCATCCTAGTGCATTGCACTAAATACCCTTTCAAAAAGGATGATTTCTTTCCTTGCCTCTAAACTTATAAAGTCCCCTTTTCTTGAGTGTCAGATTCCATATAAGAATGACAGAGCATTATTGTAGCACTTGTAAAATCGTTGAAGATTTTATTTCTACCCTAAGATTCTCACTGATATTTATTAAAACTATTTACTTATTTTCAATTTAGTGAGAAGAGGTGAGCTGTTGCAATGAAAATACAAAGTTGCAGACAGGGAATGTCCAAAATGTCATAACTGCATTGTAGGATACCCGTCAGATATACATAAAAAGGGTGTCCTCTCAGGTATTCATCTGTTAGCCTGGGCACATCCTGTTTCTAGCAGAGGAAGAGAAGTCTCTAGCATTATAAGAACTGAGAGAAAACTTCACATGTTTCCACTGGTTTAGAGAAAAAAAATTTAAGTATTTGCCTATTGTCTGTAGAGGAAAATGAGAAGAAAATGAATAAAAACGCAAAACCAAAAAAAAAAAAAAATAAAGGTTAATCTTGGCAGTGATGATAGAGTAACTATTTCTACTATATTAGAAATTCTCAGAGTCACTACTGAGCACTTGGCCTGAACATTTCTAAAAAACTGAAAGGAAATGCAGGTTCAAAAGTGGGCTAAAGAAAAAATAGAAGCTCTCACTCCTTTTCCTACATACTTCTTCAGTGTGTGGAATGCACATGTCAGTCACAGAGGGAGCTTCCTGAACGCTACTTCTGACAGACATCATTACTGTCTCTAACATTAGATCTAGTGATATTCTGACAGAGTAGCATCGTTTCAAAATTATTTAGAAACAACACTTTCAACAACTGACTAACCTTAACATAATTACCCACCACTTACTATTCTTTGTTTTAGTTTGACATTTTATGATGATACACAAAGATTTACTAATTATTACACTTGTTAAGGTGAAAAGAGAATTGGGAAACTGCAATGTAATAGAAAACTGAAGTAGGTTAGTTAACACCTAGTAGGCTTTTAACTTAGCAGCTAGTTCGATGAAAAAATAATCACTTTGCTTCTATATGTTTCACTTTGTTCATGCCCAGATGGCTAGATAAGAAGTTAGCATTTCTATTGCTATATCCTTAACAGGATAAAAGAATCAGTGACCTTAGTTAGGGGAGAGGAAAAGTCCACACAGACAGATGCAGATAACCTTTGATATCATCACCTAAAATATATATTACATGTAATGACAATACATGTGAAGATATTGTCTCTAAAAGATTATAACTTCAATGTAGTGAACGGGTCAATTCTAAACATACTGTTCTAGATTAAAGAGAGCTGTAAGCGAAGATTAGAGCCAAGTTTAGATAATTTTTCTACTTTATTTTACTTTTCTAAAACTTTGGCTTACATAAATAAGGGACCCCAGTGGCAACAAGGCAGCTTTACAAATTTCCTTGTAACACATGCCACAGAGGAGAGATGACCTGAGCTTTGGAGGAAAATATATGGTACAATATTTTTCAGGACTACTCTTGTTGGGAATTTTAAGAAGTAGTTTCTTACGGAGCAGTAAGGTGATCGCTGTCATAGAGTAGATATAAAATGTATCTAATCTACCATCTAGGACCATTTATGGCTCCAGGGAGTATTTCATCAAAAGACTCTTCCTTCAGAATGAAGAGATGGTTAATTTTTTTTCTTATTTTAAGATCATCACTAATCCTAATCACATGTAAATGCATGATATCACATGACTTATAATATCCACAGCCTCTTCACCCCCCCCCCCAAAAGCTTCATTTCCATTGCTACTTTTCCTCCTCAGAGTTTTGGCTGAAAGTTGATTTATCTGTAGTTATCTTGACAAACTAGCAACTAAATGAGCCAACTTCTATCATGAACTACAAATGTATTATTTATACAAGGTTGTAAATACATATAATCCTCCCCTTCCCCAGAAGGGAAGGAATAAATGGACTGTGAGTTAGAAGATGATTTCCAGTACATTTCTCCTGCTTGGTAATGCAAACTTATGAATTTACAATTTTAATTATCACATTAACATCACTGAAAGATAATCGCGAGGATGCTCTTTCTGGCACATTCCCTCTAGTGAAAATACACTGGTGGTTCAATCACTCAGAGTGTAGGCTGGGTTCTATTTCCAGAGTTTCTTCTGAGAGAAATACTCCCACCCATACACATTTGTATCGTGCTTACAAAAAAAAAACAAAAACTTTACGTATTTTATCATTTTAATAAAGAGAAGTAAATTTGTTAAATTTATCACTATAAAATGAAGAACTAGATTACACCTTACCTTCCATTTGAATATCTAGGAACAGTTTTGAAGAACATAGATCATATCTGAAGAGAATATGTTTTTGTTTTGCTGGCTTATATGCTCACCTCTAAAAATTGCAAACATTTTAAACCATATATATGGCATTAGGAAGCACCCAGTATTGACCTATTATACCCCATAAGCAAAGGGGATGTAGAAACGAACGATACATGAGTTATCATGGAATATGTTTCCTGTTAGTATTTTTCTACAACATGTTCCATTATTTACAAAAAAATGTGTTTTTATTCCAAAATTTGTCAGATTGGTTTTCAAACATGTCAAAACAATCATTTAATGTTGTTATTTGTCCATATTTTCTTCTTAATTACTTAAGAAGCATCTAAGTACTCCTAGTCCTAGATAAACTGTTGTTGCTTTTGTTGCTCTAATAATAACGGTTGCCTTAGTGCTACTGGGCTCTTAATTATAAGGCAGATTGTAAAAAGCCCCTGGAATGAGACCAAATTAATCAAATTTCTTCAAGATATTAGATGTTCAGCACTGCTCTCAATATGTTGCATATTTTCATTGCTTTCTAGCTAATTTAAATTTTTTTCTTTTAAAATTCATATTAATGTAAATTTCATTTAGACTAAAATTATTTTTCTATTAAAAATAAAATAATTCTCGATAGATCTTTAAAACTTATACTTTTAAAATACAGAATGTTTTCCAAAATTGTGTTTTTCTAAGATTGGAAAATTTTGTTTTTTAGGGAAATAGCAAGGCAAAACCATATTTTATTTTATAAAAAAGAGTTATGTTGCACATTTATTCTGAAATACTTATCTGATGTGAAGTAATCCAATTTGTTTTGGTACAAATAAGTTTGAAAAACATACTGATATGGTGGCAAAATAATCCGTGTGTCATATCCTCCATCTAGACAACCAAGGTGGACAAATGAAACCTCTCCCTCTCTGTCCTACCAGACAGAAACAAACTCTCATGGGGTCATAGAGCCTTACTGTCTGTTCTTGTGGTTTTACATTATCTATCATCTATCTATCATCTATCTATCTATCTATCTATCTATCCATCCACCCATCATCTATCTATCTAGCTAGCTAGCTATCTTTTTATCTATATTTTAAATCTCTTCTCATTAGGGAAAATTGAGATTCTAAAGGATATTCAGACTTCTGTAAATTTCCACAAACCCTGGAATATCGTGCTTTCCCTGAATAAGTGAGTGACTTCATATTTCAGTCACTTTGTACACTAAGGTACTGCTCTTAGGTATCTTTAGTGCCTAACTTAGGAAACATTAGTATACCCAGTTTAGACTTTGTTGTGTGTGTGTGTGTGTGTGTGTACATATGTGTATATTAGGTTAGTACAGATATTTCTGGTTTTATTAGCGTGATCCATGTATATCATAACTGGTGCAACAGTGTAAGCAAATCTTAATCTTCCTCACCCTTCCCTCGCCCATTCCCCACTGTGACCTCAGATGTCTTGCATCAGTCTTTTCTTTCACCTATTTCCACAAATGTATTCACACATACAGGCACAGAGTTCTTCACTGGTTTTGGTATGATTGCCTTTATTTTCTATATATATTATCGACATATTCCTCCAAATCAGTGCATATGGTTGTACTTTCTGGTATTCTCTTTGTTTTGCTGTGCTGTGTTTGCTTTGCTTTGCTTTGCTTTGCTTTGCTTTGCTTTGCTTTGCTTTGCTTTGCTTTGCTTTGCTTTGCTTTGCTTTGCTTTGCTTTGCTTTTCAAGGTCTTGTGTTGCCAGTGCTGGTCTTTAATTCTTGTATTCAATCAGTTCTTCTGCTTTGGTTTCCCGAGTAGCTAGAACCATGGGTTTTCATCACCATACCAATGTTTACTACTGTATTTTGTTTTATATTTAATTTAACTTAATTTATTTTATTTGTGCCAAGGTCTTCCTATGTAGTTCAAGTTGGATGTGAACTCAGTATGCAGTATCAGCTGGCCTTGTACTTGTAGCTTTCCTCCTGTTTCTTCTTCCTGAGCGCAGGAATTATAGGCATGTGTTACCGTGCCGGGACTAATGCTTTGTTTTTGATAGCTGCATAATAGCCAACATATGGATTCCCATATTTACCCAGTCTTCTCTTGGTGTATATTTTGTTGGCTTGTATGTTTTTGCCAATCCAAACAGTACTATAGATATAAACAAGGCACATGTGTTCTTGCCTATTTAAATTTTTGTTTATGTAGTAGAGCTGTCACAAAGTTGGTTACAGATTTATACATTCACAGTTTTATAGGTACTGCCAAAATGTCTTACCAAATGGTTTCACACTTCAGCTTGTACAGCAGTACTTCTCCCAGTCCAAGGGGAGAAAACTTTCATAATTATTATAGTCCACGGTCCCTGCCAACTAGTGAGAGTGGCAATATTTTCATTGGTTCTCTGACCATTTTTAGGTGGATTGCCACTAATATCATTTCTTCATTTTAATGTTGAGTTATATGTAGCTCTACAAATGCCAGTCTTTAAGGCTTTTAAAAAAGACTAGGTAAAAGGGAAAAATGTACAGTTTACTCACATATTGCAAAGAAGGCAAATTTGTTTAACTCTGAGCTCAATAGGATTTATCTCTATAATGGAATGAATAATATCTTTCAGAAATGGATATAAAATGTGTTCCAGCTGAAATGAAGTATTAATTCATAAGCACCAGAGACCAAAGAGAAAAGACAAAGTAAATATGGTGTAGGCTAATTCTACATGTTTCTGTTGCTTAAGTTAAGGGTAGCCTTTACTTTTTTAATGCTCTGTATTTCTTTGGAGTATTACTAGCTAAATGGCTTGCAGAAAGTTGTATTAATAAAAATTGATATGATTCTTCAAGTCTTTGGTAGATAAAACTGTATTTTTCTCATAGTTGTATTTCATGACCTAGTATCTCTCTTCAAATTATCACCTTCAGGCCATTCCAGAAAATGTTCTAAAATATAAATGAGCACTAGAAAAAAAATAGTACATATTCTCACTCAATCTACTTAAAATTCACCAAAAATGTCGACACTAATCAGGCCAAGTGACACAGTGGGCTTATCTTACTTTATAATGATTCCAGTTATGGCCTGTCCTCCTGTTTCCCAGAAAGACAAGAGAAAGAAAATGTCAAATGATTACTGGAAAGATTCACTATTGATAGAACCTTTACCAAATAGAATTATCACATAAATAAATAAATCTGCACCTTATGCCTTGACTGCAATTTTCAAACTGAGCTAAACATTTTCCATAAATATATGATACAAAATAGTATATATCTTAATTCTTACTTCAGTAATGGCCCTATAGTTATATAGAAGCTGAAAAAAGAAGTATTTTACCAAAATTGTAGATTAAATTATGCTAAATAACACTGCAGTGTTCCTGAGCAGGAGTACCTTTTAGATTGCTGAAGGAATCATAGCATTGAAAACTTAAACTTATATGTGTATAAGCAAGGTTGCTTGGTCCAAGTAAAAAAATTTCCCCCTGGATTTTTAAAATTTTAAACTATTAAAGGGCAGGCTCCTAGGGAGAGGGAGAGTCAAACGTGTCAAAAGGAAGGAACAAGTGAGGGTTCTTCTAAACTATTTTCCTCTGTGTTGTCAGAACAGTAGGTTGAATCTGTAAAAATATGTTTTTAAGTCATGCATTCATACTTTGCCATACAAAAGTGCCTTTTTAAATTAAATTTAAATTAAATGACTTTTAAATCTAAAGCACTCATTTAATAATTGTGTTTGTAAGCACTATAGGTGGATATTGCATAGCTATACAAATTGCTGCTCCTGTCCTCATTTTTTTGTCCTCTGTTCAACTCTTATAGAAACTAAAACTAGGTTAAATTGAGTGTCAGTAAAAGATAATTCTCAAAGGAAATTGGCACCTATGTAACAGAATGGTTCCTAAGTTAAATATGTGTAAATTGACCTTCTTGAACGTTCTGACCCACCATTTTACTTGCATTGGTACGGGAGGTGGAAGTTGACACTGTTGGTCAGAAGTTGGTCAAGTTTGGCTACATTCCATCTTATAACATTCTTTTCTGTGAGATTGAATGTAAGCTTTGAAACTAACTACAGTTCACTTTTTCAAAAATTTAACTTTTCCAAACTTAAGAGAAATCTTGTGAACTTTCATCAATAATTGTGCAAGGATTAATCAGGGTGAAATGCTGGTGGATTAAAAAGTTATCATAGATCTGAATGGTAGACATGACAGAAGTATCATCAGTTAAGAGAAAATGTTCACTGAAAATTGTTACAATGTGGTTAAATGTTACACTTGAAAGAAGAAATAATACCAACATTTTGGATTTTATTAGCTGGAAATATTGTGTAGTTTGTAAGAATTTTTTTCAAATAATTCTGCTGAGTACAGATAACATAAACAGCCTTTTTGGTTAATATGATGTAGCAAAAGCTTTAAAATGGGTTTTTCTTTTGAATGTCATTATCACAGTTCAACCTATTTAAAACCTATGGAGTAATACGATGAACCAGAAATCACATAGGTTTCTGCATTCAGCTATCTAGTTCATTAGGTTATCTAACTGACTGCAGTACTTTCTAGATGTTTAGCATTTCTCAATTTGAAAAAAAAAAGCAAGCATTTGTCTGTCATAAGCTCCCTTTCTTTAATAAGATAAAAGTAATTCCTATTTTGTAAACTAAGGAATGAACACAAAATAAGGAATATGTTGCCTGGTACATAACGAGTGCTATTATTATTTTTGTGTATTTGGATTATAATGTATTGTTTAATATATATACTGTGATTTATAGAGAAAAATTTAAAACTATAAATTTTCAAAATAAGTATTACTTCTGTGTCATAGAATATTATTTAGCCACTAAAAGTAATCTCATAAAATTTGATGGCATTGGCAAATACAGTCATGATATATTGTTGGGCAATGATGCCATTCTCATTTAAAAATAAAAATGTATAAACATATATACTTGAAAGGATATTAACCAAAATGTTAATTATGACTCTTTTTGGGTAAGAGATGATTTTTTTAACAATTTTGTTATTTTAATTTTCTTTTTTTTTTTTTGGTCTTTTGAGATCGGGTCTCACTATGCAGTTCAGGCTGACCTTGAGCTCACTTTGTAGCCCAGGCTGGTCTGGAACTCACAATGATCCTCCTGCCTCAGCCTCCCAAGTGCTGGGATGACAGCATGTGCAACCAAGCCCAGCTCAAATTTTCCTAATTGTACTTTAAAGATAGATTACATTGTATTGGGCAAATGTAACAAATCCTATTGTGTTGTTTCCTCAAACTCTAAGGCATAAGAGAGATGATTAATCTAGGAATACTATTCATTATTCATGAAATTATGAAGAAGTAGGATAAGATCTAAGGCAAAACATTGTAATCCATTTTAAACAGAAAGGGTTTCTCAGTAATATCTATCCATAGTATATTAATAAATACATGGTGTAGAGAAAAATCTGATTGGATTTGAAAACAAAGTAATTTGGCTTATGAAAAATAAATCCAACCAGTCAGATTGCATAGGTATTTTCCCCTCATGCAATAAGTGAGCCAGTGGGTTACACAAGCACAGTTAAATACAGCATGTCATAAGATAACATATGAGGTTTGCCTACAGAATTGAATCAAGTTGAAGTGCATGACGTCCTTTGCCTGACAAAAGCAAGATGGAAAGTTATAAAAGTTGAAGCTGTTTACAAGGATGAGAAGGTATTCAGTAAAAGTAGCTTATACTGTGAATTGTACTCTGATGTTTCATCTGGTTTGTGATCTAGAATTGGGTAATCAGTAGTACATTTAGAAAAAACAGTGTAGTAGTTTGAAAATCCTTACAACTGACAGGAAAACAAAATAACTTCTGCCAAGAGTGTTATTCTCTACTTCTGTAGAGAGAGAATCAAATGGGCTAAATTTTACCATTCTGAAGAAGCAGAACAGAGCATATGGAAAATATTTTGAGCTAATACTTACAGAAAGGCGGTAACAGGAAATACATGAGTGCTGTATGAATCTTAATGTGCAGAGCCCCATGAGTCCTCAGAGTGGCCCTAGGAGGTAACTTTTATTCTCTCCATTTCACAGATGAGGACCTTGAGCAACAGAAATACATTAAATAACTGGCCCAAGCTCACACTTTAGAAGCAGAGCCAAAATTAGGCTCCCTTACATCAAATTTCCATAGCCCATGGATTTAAGCTGCAATAAGGTGCTGAGGGTCTGCAGCACCACTCCAAAGTCAACAGCCCACCACACTTCCAGGACAAATTAAGACACTCTGTAAAGAGTTACAATTTAGTGAGACTGACACTAAAGTTGGATTCTACTTCTGATTATTCATCTTCAAATTACATGATTTCCATCAAACCATTTAGGCTCCCTTTGCTATTTCTAACTCTAAAATAAAGAGAATGAGATAATCTCCGCTATGTTTTCCAAGTCTGATATATAACTTTCATCAGAAAGCTGTTGTTCAGTATATATTTGAGCAACTCTTCAAGTGGGTCACGTGAGTTCTGCATCAGGGTTATTTTTTAAAAAGTCTAAATTGAATTTGACAAGATACTCTGATATGGGTGGGACAAGAGAATTTCTGTTGAGAAAGACATCATGTACAAAACCCCAGCAAGTTATCATAGCAAAGTGGCCTGAAGGTGAGCAGTGTTCAACAATTTTTGTAAGATTTTGTTATTCTGAAGCTTCTCTTCTGTGATTTTTACCCTGAAGATGGTAGTTTCAGCATTGTAACGGAGGGTAACAAAAGTCCGTATTCTAGAAGATAGTAGCATCTTTTGAGAGGTGTAATACAGCTTCTGAAATAAGTCAGAGGGACTTGCAAAGAAATGTGTGGAGAGAAAGGAGGAAAGGACTTGTAAAATAAGGATCAACTCAGTCATCTAGCAACTTTGTCCATAGTATTCTGTTTAAGAATCATTCATTCTTCAAAAAGGTTTGCATGTGTGGCAGTGTCTGAGGTAACTGTGTGGCCTCCTTTGTCCTGAGCACGCGTGTGGCAGAGTAGCTAGGCCTCCCGTGCACACAATTACAGCTTACCCTTGTGAACTCTGCCTTGAATCAGTAAAAGACGAGGGTCTAGGGAGTCCCTTTTTATTTTACTCTTTTTTTTAAGCAAGTAGAAATCCAAGGTTTTGAGGAGGGATGGTAAATGCCCAGCGCAGCTAATCGCTCTTCTTGTGTAAAGGAAGACTGTGGATGGATTCACTGTGGGACTCTATCAGAGACACACAAACTTATTACTCAAATCTGCCTTTGCATGCAGTAGCGACTCGAAAGTTCATTCCACAGTAGCAATGCTTCATAGGTAGAAAGCAAATTCACCATTTTTGGCCATCAACTGGCATCACTAATACAAGGTTATCCCTGGTCAGCATTTTAAATTCACACTTAAAATATTGCACTTATGTTATTTGATTCTGGAAAGACTAGTGATCCCATAGGCTGTGGCCAAGTAGCATCATTCATTGATTGACTCTTATCTTTTCTCATCTCATGCGGGGCTTAACAAATGTTTTCTTTTTTACTCTGTTTCTTTAAAATCTCACTACCATTCCTGACTCCCTTCTGTCTGAATTTGCTGGGTGGGGTTGCCAGGAATGCCGTGTCTCCAACAGGTGGCCAAAAACGAGATCAGTTTGTCCCAGTCAGCAAGTACCCATCTGCTAGCTGGAATCTCCATGTGTTCTTTCTGTTTATTGCAGCAGCTGAGCCTTAAACTGGGTTCTTTGTGGGCTACAGGCAGACGCTTAACAAGGTGAGCCAAAGGGAGCCTAGCCATTAGGAGCTGTGTTAAGATGGCCTCAGCTGGAATCTGTTTTCCTCATGTTTTTTTCAAGTGCTTACCTACAGCTTCCCCTGATAGCTTTCCTCAGGACTTCAATGGCCACAAACCAGACATAGTGAAGAGAGTTGAAACGTCAAACAAAAATGCTTATGTCAAGCTAACTTTTAGTCTTTGTGTCTTACTTTGAATTGGAAAACATTTTAGAGTTTATCAATGCTCTGGCTTAAGCATTATGGGAAGAATATTACTATTAAGAAGACTTTAAAGATAATCACATCACACCAAGAAAAGCCAATATAAATTCAGTGAAGTACTGTATGAGAGCTAGAATCAAAACTCATACAACATAGGTAGCCTTAGAGGACACGGCAATGGTGCCAGAGTCTCAGGATGTGTTACGTTTTGGTCAGCAATAATTCCAAGAATGTCTAAAGCACATGCAGTGGTGAGAAAGATATATTTTGTAAAGGCTTGATGTGGATGAGCCTTTCCAACCAATAAAATTACAATCCAAATTACTTCACTATTTTATCTTGGTTTTCAACATTTGTAGAAAGTGGATTTATGTTTTCAAAACATTCTACAAGCACATTTTATTTCTTTCATTTTCTACTCTTGCTGTATTCATGCTTGGGCATACTCGTAGGGAGAAAAGAACCTATTTTTATAGAAATAATAATTAGAAATTCTTTATATAGGTTCCCACTGAGCAAAAGTCTGATATCCAGCAAAGAGCTGAGTGGTCCCAAGTCATGTCCTTTCACAGAATAAGCAGAAAGGTCTGCTTGATAGCACATGTTAAATGAAAGCAGTTTTTGTAATTGAGGTTTGAAGTCTTTGGAGGCTCTGGGCAGACACAAAGGCAAAGCTATCTCAGGGAACTGGAGGAAAGGCATTTGCAAAGCTGTGAAGAGCAATTTCCAGCTGAGGCAATTTTTGTCAAACGTCATGTGAGTTGGCCAGTTTTGGCTTTTCTTGTAGAATCTGCAGCCCAAGAAACCCAGTCAGCCCCCGCTGCCATGCTGTGCGGGAGACAGGGAACAGGGAGTCCAGCCACCGGATGGGGAGCCTTTTAATTGGCTGAGTGTGGCCCAGGGTCTGGACACGGAATGTCGCACATCTCCTCGCTGTCCTTACTGCTTCAAACTGCAGGAGCCGATCTGAGGCTCTGCCAAGGGAAGAAGCTGAGCCGTCTGCAGATTTGAATCCCATCAGAGCAGCAGGGAGAACGGAAAAGTGCTTTCCTTGCTAAACTCCGTGAGAGCAGTGCTCTGACTCACCGAATAGCACAATGTGTGTTTTCTGGTTCACATTTTAAGGCTACTCCGTTTGGAATTTCTTTTGCAATGTGAGTATGTCCTGCCTTCTCTTTCACCCCTTCACCACAACTACCTCTTATACGAGTTGCAAGTCGGTGTTTATAGGTACAATGTGTGCCTGAACATGTAGTCACTCTTACGTAATCTTATTAATTTCAGTACTAATGAACCAGAAAAAACTTTTGCTTTATGATGAAGGGTTACGAAAATATTACCTCTTTATACTTGGGCTGTGCAGTTTAGATTCACAAAGTTATCCCCGGAAGTCGCTGGAGTGGGTGCTGCCTGTACCCTGTGATATAAGGTGAGAGGATCATCCTTTTCTGAGTCAAACGGTACCGTTTACTGCACAGAGGTGGTTTTGTTTTTGTTTTTTTGTTGTGGTGGTGAGTTTTTTTTTGGAGGGGTGAGGAATGAAACCTATATGCTTTCCTAACTGTGAGGACTCTTTTTTTTGAAATGTAAATATTCCTGGACCTAACAGCCTCCTAGGAATTAGAAAACAATTATCTGAAAGGACAGATCCCATTTCAGGATAGGCACTACCCAGCAGGACATAGAAAAAAAATGTAAGCGAAACAGGAGACCAGCCCCCTTTGGAAAAGTGCAGCATTGCCCCAAGAACAGCTTAGTTGCCTAAGGGTCCTCCCTTATGTTACCAAAACTGAAAATCTATCTCTTTGCGTATATAGTGGTTTTTAAAAATAGCCAGTATTATCTGGAGAACTTCCCCAAATTCAAATTTTCTGAATCTTCCCTCACTCTAACTCAGAACTTGCAAAGTGTGTTTGATGTGCTTGAACACTTTGAGAAAGCCTTCAGGAGGCTCTGAGGCACAGTCCCGGCTGAGAAGCATGGTTGGAGCAGCTCTTTTAGGCCCATGTGAGAGCCTCCTGTCCCTGCTCAGCTCTCCTCTTTGATTCTTGTTCAACCTGTCTTCTATTTAGATGTGAAAATTGAGGCTGCCCGGTGAAAATTACCTCCATTACGGCTCCACTCTTTTCTTTGCTATTTTTCTTAATATCAGCATAGAAAGCCACCCATTTTTACTGTAAAGCCAACAGGAGAAGGACCATGGGAAATCTTTCACCTTCATTTTCTTAGTAGCCAAGTCCATTACTTATTGGATCTGAGATAGTGTCACATACAAGGCTCCAGACTCTCAAGCTAGACAAGTTCAGATTCCAGATCCACCTGTCACTCAATTTATGACCTCTCCCCAAATTACTTAAATATTCTCTATCTTAGTTCTCTCATCTATGAAACAGGGACACGAGACTTATTGGGCTATTATAGGAAACAGTTATTACATGTAAAACATTTAGTGTCTCAGGATACCATAATTTTCCCCCACAATTCTTTTTAAGGAAGATTTTGGCTCTTTTATGGCATTTGGCAATGCCTTATATATTATTTCTGAAACACACTGTGCTCATCCAATTTTTGAGAATACTTTATCCTGGCTTATCTCTCGGCTTTCTCAGTATTTATTATTAATGTTATTGAGAAAGCTTTTCTGTCTCCCACTGAACGTGGTGTTCTACCAGATCATCTCATTGACATCTAAATGGTAATGCCTTTCTGACGTCATGTGAATCACACTTAACTACACATTTTATCGGAGAATTTATGAAATCATTATCTTGTCTTCTAACTCTGTTTCTATTGTGTATCTCAATGAAAAGTGGGTATTTCATGTTACCACAACAGAAATGGCTATCATCAAGAATACAAAGGACAGTAAATGCTGGGAAGGGTACAGGATAAAAACAATTAATGTAAGAATATAAACTAATACAGCCATTATATTAATCAATATGGAGATTTCTTAAAAAAACTAAAAGTAGAACTATCGTATGATCTAGCTGTGTCAACTCTTTCTGTATAACCAAAGGAATTAAAGTCAGCACACTATTGAGGTAATGGCATACCCATCTCGACTGTGTCATAATTTACAACAACAACGTTATTGAATCAAGCTAGGCGCCGGTGAAAAATAAGCGGGAAAGAAAATGTCATACATATACACAGTGGAGTATTATTTGGCCACAAAAAAGAAGAAAATCCTGTTATTTGCATGACAATGGGTGGAGTTGTAGGTTCAGCATGTTAAATAAAATACTTCCGACTGAGAAAGCCGAGCATTGCATTTTTTCTCTTTTGTGAGGATTCTACTGGAAAAACAAAGCAGACACATGGAAATAGAAAGGAATTTATCAGAGAGGAGGAAAAGGAGCAGGGGTAGAAGGAAGGAGAAGAAAAGGGAGGGTAATGTGGGGTGGATAAGGCCATACCTACTACACATGTGTATGAAAATGCTAGTGAACCCTTGCTCTCTATAATATCTACTCATTAAAAAAACAAAGAAAAACATTGATAGCTGCAGTATTGGGGAATTATTTCTAAATATAATTTTTTAAGACTTGAAAATCTTCTATCTGGAGTAAACATTTGGACACAGAAATTACCCAGATTCTTAAAATAAATTAGCCTTTATGAAATGACTTTTTTCCTGTGGAAGAGATGTGCTCCTGGTTCATTTAACATAATAATGAGTCCATTAGATGATGCTAAAATTAGGGTGGGCAAATTTTCATCTGATTAATCAAAAACCTATGCTAACAGCATTTTTTTTTTTTTAAGTCTGTCGCTGTTTTGGGCTCATCTCTTTAAGTATCATTAACTCAGACTTTATATATTGTTCAAATATCTTACCACTGTATCTGCTTTCTGCTTACAGAGTCAGCCCACTGAAACATCAGAAGAGACAGCACGAAGTAATAGTGAATGAGCTGACAGGATTTGACGAGCAAGAAAGAGTGACAGACATAAAACAGTTTATCACAGAAAATTTATGCCTTCAGCGATATAAGAAGTCACCTTAACGAGCCACTTAGATTAGAACTTTGGAAAATCTGATGGTTGACTATTGAAGTAACTGAAAACAATTTTGTCCATTTTAAAATATATTCAGGACCAATGGAAACAGAGAACAAAGTCCAAGTGACAAATCTTGGCATTACTAACCCACATACCATTCAAAATCCAAGAACCTCAGCTGATGGACTGAGAATATCTTATATTTCAGCTGCAGTGGCAAACCATGCCTAATTTGGAGAAGGATGGTAGTAGCCAAGGGCTTAAGTATTCCATTACCTTTGGCAAGACCAGCCCCAAATAAAAATGGTCAGATAAGGCTGCGCTTGCCTGAAGCTATTAAACATTCTATTACTCTATTTTCTCTCCTGTGAATTTCCCAGGGACAGTGTAAGTGTGATTTGTCTCTTCTCCTATGGCAAGGAAATGGTTTGGTGAAGAAAACATAAGATTCCAATTTCCTAAAATACATTTATGGCTGTAAATTAATATTTGAATGATAACTTGTCTTCCTGTGAAGGTCTTCCCACAAGAAATGCACCAGTCCTATAGACTACCTTCACGTATTGTAAAACTCCCAGTCCAATCTCACAGCCAGCTTTAGCTGTGGACTTCAGTATCCCTTCCTGGGACTATACTGATCGTCCTCTAGCTCCTTGTCTATGCTCTTGCTACTCCCAATCCTTCATCAGGCATGTTTCAGATGACTTGTAAAACTTGTCATTTTATTTACTTAGTTACATTCCTTTGGTGTCTCTCCAATTCCTCCAGAATAAAGTTTAACTTGTTTGGTTGGGATCAAGGCACTTTCTTTCCATCTATGGATCACGCTGCAGTTGTGCCTCTTGAGATAAGCCCCGCGCTGTCATAGTTGTGTTCCTTGGAGATGTTCAAGGAGGTTACACAATTCAGACACCACGCTTTTGAGTAAGCAGTCCCTGCCACCTAAAATGCCCTTCCTTTCCTCATTGTTTTCCTAAAACTGCCTCAATATTCTTGTTTGGTGCAATAGCTAAAGTGACTAATAAGTACTTTTTTAATATGCCACATCCGATCATTGTTTTACATGTCGCTGCTGGAGGTACGTATGCACGTCATCACTGCAGAACCTGAAACATCGATTCGCTCTATCACTGCACATCCCTGCCTGTCCTTTACCATAACCTCAAAGTTTATCCCCCACCCCTCACTCATCATCTTAGGCTCAGTAACTCTCACTATATTTTGCCTGAAGTAGATATTTTGTAGTTACAACAAACAAGGAGGTTAGCAGTTAGACCCTGAAATTTTGAAGAACAGAACAATTAATTTAAAACCCTTGTATTAACTGCTTATGGCAGGCCCAGGGCAACAGTAAATCTATTTTAATTAATCGATGAATTAATCTCCAGATTACTGAGAGGCAAACAGAAATCAGAAAGTAAATGCAGTAATAAAAATATTAATAATATAGTCAACTTTGGAAAGCCAGTAAATATAAAAAATCACTAACAAGTGAGCAGTAAATTAAATCAATATTTAAACTATATAGAGTATACAGATACTTCTATATTTAGCAGTCATATTTCACACCAGACTCTCTTTCTGTATAAAATATATTTCAAACATTCAATTGAAAACACACACACACACACACACACACACACACACACAAAGAGAGAGACAGCAAGTTATGCAGGATAATATATTTTTAGGGAAAATAGTTCAAGGCAATATGTATTGTTAATATGCTTTAGCCTAGCAATTATTTTAATGAGATCATGATTCTATTATTTAATGACAATTATTTTCGTTTTGGTTTCTGGGCATTTGTGTTTGAGGCAAGCTTCAGTTCTTCTGGTTTTTTAAAACTATTTTATAAGGGACTCTCTCTCTGTCTCCTTGGCGTTATCCAGGCTCTAGAGAGCTGTTTGGATGATAGCAAGTGCTGCAAACTGCAGGTGAATGGGCCTCAGAATTGCACAAACAGCAAAGTAAACCATTTTATAATAACAAAGAATGAGGCTGGGGAGTCCTTATGAATATGTTATTAAGCACCTGCCCTCCAGTTTCTAAACTGGAGCTGTCTGAAAAGAAGAGTGGCTAACTTTTTGCCAGGATTAAATTCTTCCTCTAAAATGTGTTTGTGTGTGTGTGTGTGTGTGTGTGTGTGCGCGCACGTGTGGGTGTGTGTATTTGTTTGTTTGTTTGTTGTAAAATTAAACTGATTTACATGACCATTGAACTGCAGTACTTTCCCCTGTCACCCACTTGAATGTTGAAATCTCATCGTATGCTTACTCCTATTCCAGACATATTCCTTTGTAGGTGGGAAGAGTTTGACCTTGGAGAAGCATTAAAAATAATTTTCTATGCTGAGAGTGCTTCTTTAAAGAAATGAAAATGATCTATCTGAAAGACAAAGACTAGCACAGAGATAGGTCTGTGGGGATACATTACTGAGAAGAAAAAATGTACTACAGAGATGCGAGTGGTATGGCTAAGAGATGAACAGGTAAAATATCTAGAAGTTGGAATGGGGCGCCTAATAAGGACACCCCTGCAATGGGCATTTTCCCAAACTCAAAGTTTATAGAGAATGTCTGTCTAGGAGATAAGGAAAAGGCCCATCAGCTAGCTTCATGTATCTTTGAGTTAGAAAATAGTGTTGTAAGTAAATCACCACAAAGACTCAAGTAGGACCGGAAGCAAAAGTGGTTTTCAATAGGCTGCTTTAAAACATGAGAAATGCAGTTGAGAGGAGGCCCTTACTGAAAGCACTCCGTTATTTCCCAAAGGAAGATCAGTGCAATGTGGTCCACATTTTATTAATTCAATTACAGTTTTGTATGACTGGATATGTAGTGAGGTAGAATTATGTTTTCCTTCTGCAGAGCTTGCTTCAAAAGTTATGGATACATTCAGAAGCCCGAATTTCTATTCCCTTTCCAGAGTTATAGAAACCAAGCAAGAGCAGCACATCAGTTTGGTCCAGACGTCATCGCTCTGAAAGACAGCATGGCACTAAACACAAGAGCTGATTGAAAAGAAGAGATGCGGGGCTGGGGATTTAGCTGAGCGACAAAGCATCTACCTGGCAAGCGCAAGGTCCTGAGTTTGATTCCTGGTACAGGAAGAAAAACAAACAAACAAAAAAAAACCCCACAAAAAAACAGGGAAGAGATGCTAACTTGTGGCCCGAATGAATATCTGTAGAAAAATAGTATTTATTATAAAATGGAAGTAAGTTAAGTTGCATGATGGCAGAAAGAGATAGGAATTGTGTATGTGCTACTACTGTAAGTCAGAGTCTCAACTGGAACAAGACCTCTTGGTTTGTGAATCTGAAGACACTAAGAGACCTCCTCACCCAACCTTCTCATGGGCAGGCTGTCCCCGAAATGGAGGCTGAGTGCCTGGAAGTCCAGAATACTGCAAACCCAGCCATAATTGGTTCAGTTTCCCAGGGTGAGTGCAAAACTGTCTCCCTCCCCTCATTTAATTTTGGATGGGCTTGTAAAATGTGCGGGTGACAATACCAAATGGAAGTCCGTTTTGGTGTTACTTGGTATAAGAGTGCCTCTTGACGTGATACATGAAAATTCGAATCCTCGTTACCCTTGACTGTGACTATATTTGGAAATAAGGTCATTGCAGTTTTAATCAAGTTGAGATGGGTCATCATGGCAAAAGCTGATCTAATATGATTAACGTCCTTATGAGAAGAGGACAATTTGGACACAGAGACACACACAGATGATAAAGTCATGTGAGAACATAGGCACAAAGAGTGCCGTCCATACAAAAACAGAGGTAGAAGTTAGATGGATCTTACTACAAGCTGTAACCATCTCACTATGTGATTAGAAGTTGGAAGACCCAAGGTAAGGTCCTTTGGTGGAAACTTGGAGGAAATATAGCTCTGCAAACATGCTGATTTCAGATTTCTACCCTCCAGAACTGAGACTGTAAGTTTCTGTTGGTTTTAAATCATCCAAATTGCAGTACTATGTTATGGGAACCCTAGGAAAAGTAACACAGATGCAGACCTCATGGCAGGGCCAATAGCAAGTCCTTCCATTGGCAAGCAGGAGAGATCAGCCAGGATCATCTCTGCCCATGGACTTCCCAGGAGTCACAGTAATTTGTACCACTTTTTCTCAAGATGGCAGCAGGTAAGTTGCCTGCTCTGTTCAAAGAAGACTCCTGAATGTCCAGGGACAAAAGGGGATGTACTGCAAGTATCTTCACAGGGGAGACATCCAGTAGGAGATTGGGTCTAATACATTATTTCTAATGAAGATTTAAGAAGTTCAGAACAGTTCACAGCAACTTGTAAAGGAGACTTAGACATATTCTGGTCTCTCACAGGGTTGAGAGTTCAACCTAATTTTAGCAAAGTGCCATTCTTCTGGATAGACTTCTACAAATCAGAAGTTGCTGCAGACCAGTTCAGCTTAGGTAACATTAGGGTGTACTAGGATATAGAGTTTTTTGAATAAAAGCAGAGAAGGAAAAGGAAGAGGTAGGAGGGAAGAGAGAAGGGAAGACGAGGAGGAGAAAGGGGAAGGCAAGAAAGGAAACCACTACTAGCATGGCTAATTCATTGCTATCACCACACTCCCAATCTGGGCCTTGGGGAGGGAGTCTCAAAATATAAAATGCAAACTTTAATGCAATAGATTATTGGTTTAAAGTATGTTTGGTTTTTTTTGTTTGTTTGTTTGTTTTTGTGGTACCGGGAATCGAACTCATGACCTTGAACTTGCCAGGCAGGCGCTGTGCCACTGAGCTAAATCCCCAGCTCCCAGCTAAATCCCCAACCCCCTATTGGTTTCAAGTAAAGAGGTGCGTGTACTATAGTGCTGACAGACACTGAGGGTGATGGTGTGTACTCATGATGCGAGAGATGAGAAAACTAAGGGTGTTGGGATTATGTAATTTTTGGGCAAACAGTTTGTGTCTCTTGCTTTCTCACATTTATCAAACAAGGTATCATTTCAAGTTCAGGTAAGTTATAGCTCTTTTGGCTGATGACTGGTTTACTCTGGCTATTGATTTGACTCAAGTCATGCTGAGAAAGGAACTTTGTTCTTGCAGTGATTCACTAGAACTTCAGAGTATGAAGTACCTATTTTAAAACCTCATTTTTTTTTCATAGCAGTCCCACTGTTCTGTTGATAGAGTTTGGTATAGAGTTTATTGTCCTATCAGTATCCCTTAGTTTGTTCAATCTAGTCTTAAAATTCAAGTAGAAAAACTGTTGAACTATCTCCACCAGTTTATCTTCTCTTAGGCTCTTAGGCTCATAATATTTCTCCCCCCCAAAAAAAAAAAAAAACTTCTATTGTGCATAATACTGTGCATATCATAATAAGCTTTAGAAAATACAAAATTATACTATGCACCTGTGGGAAAATTACAGATTTCAATAATATTAGTCTGGAGAACTGATATCTAGCAGTAATAAAATGAAAGGAAAATGTTACAGCGTGAAAAGCTAAGCCTAATTATCAAACAACAGGGACATTTTTATTTCTGGATCTCTTTCCAATTTCATCATTTCCAATTTATATAAAAACACTAAATGAAGCTGAGCATTGTTGCTCATGCCTGTAATCCCAACACTCAGGAGGCTGAGGCAGGAGGATCCTTGCGTGTCGAGGCCAGCTTCAGCTACAAAATGAGTTCAAGACCAGCCTGAACTGCATAGCAAGACCCTGTCTCAAAAGGACCAAAAGAAAAGGAAAACACTAAATTGTTCGATCCAATGACATCAGAATCCTCATTTGTGTAACTCACATACACAGGCACACACATACACAATGTGAAGCCTCTGAACGGCTGAATAAGTTATAGAATGCACAGCTCCAGGGTGTGTCATTCCCATCACTCATTCTGCCGGGCAGGACTCAAAAGTACACTCAGCATCCATGGCCTGTTCAAAACATAAGTGAACAGCACAAAAAACCTCAGATGTTTCTCACCTTTTTGCAGAACTGACAGGAATTTATGGCACATTTAAAGTTAATAGCTATATAATTTTTCACATTACACTTAAGTATTAGAAAAACTATTCCCAACCAGAACAAGTATACTTGACAGTTTTTCTACTTCTAATTTTTTAATCTAAACTTGAAATGCAATCTGTTTCATGTCAAGCTTTTAAATCACTTGAACTGCAAAAATAACTAAAGAAAAATATTACCATTCTCCTTCTGTTGATATCCAACACAATTCAATTTGCATGTGATTAGAAACACTTATTTGTGAACAGAGGAAGAGTGAAATATATAAAAGCCAAGAAGGTCTGCTTTTAAGATTTTTAAAAATTCAGATGAAAGTACTGCACCATACTAAATATACACATACATACACTGGACATATGCATGCTCTTATACATAAAATAGGAATGCAAATGAAGTTTTATCTCCTGCTCAGAGATCTGAAGGACAATAATGTTTTTTAAAAGCTATAATATCATTTGTTACCTTGATTCAAAATGGCAGAAAATATCCCTTTAGGGAAGGATTAAAATAACATTAAAATTTTTCACAGTATGTGAAGGCAGTCCTAAAGTGTTGCTTCAGAATTTGTCTTTTCACTCTGTTATCCTTTTCTTCTTTAAATGTGAGTCAGATCAGTAATCTCCCGGGAGGTGAGCAGTGCAGTTCTTACTCTACTTTGCTTAACATTTTATTAAAGAAAACCTCAAGTATTGAAAAATTAAAAAAATACCTAAACTCAAAATAAGTAAATGAATACACAAAGCCATACAGACATGATCCAGAAGACTACAACTTTTGGTAACATTTTATGGTAACAGGGGAAGCAAGCAATGCTCCGGGAGATGACAGCGGGCTTCATCCTGGTTCAGGTCTATATTACCAGTTGTGAATCCCAGGAAACAGAGATTCCTGACTCTCCCTCAGTTTTCTCATTTCACAGATGAGGTGAAATACTTTCTTTGTGTGAGAAGTTTAGTAAAAAACTGAACATAATGTGATTAGTGTTTCTGGCATACACAGGTAATGGTTATCATTGTTTCTGCTGCTGATAAAAAAATCACTAAAAAATAAAGCTATATACAAGTTACTCTAGATCAGTTTATTCACTCCCATATGGAGTCCTCCAAACCTATGTTGGTGACCTGTTGGGTCATCGCCAAGCCTATTGGGCTTGGGAAACCATGTTTCTGTTCTTCCTCAAAGTTTACGTTTATCTCTGTCATGGAGACTGTGCTGATTAAACACTGTATCTCAAGTCATTAGGCCACCATTTCTGGAATAATTATCTTATAAAATATATCACAATTCAGTTTGGGAAGGAATTAAAGTATAATTCTAAAGAGTAATTTTTTAAAATGATCATGTGAATACTTGCAGGACAGTTTTACCTTTTAAAACCTATCACTTTTTATTAAGTGTCATTAAGTTGACCTAATACCTTCTTCTTTCTGATGTGCAATTACATTGGAATGTATTACGGATGTGACTATTTTGTCATATTCTCATTTTCATAAATCATTCAATGAAATCTTGATTATAAATTCACTACTGATGAATAGCCAACAGGATCAGATAAAGAAAATAAGGATGAGAGAGCTCCCTCCAAGATGCCCTTCATGGCTTTATATTCCATGCTAACCAGTATATTAAAAACATAGTTGGAGATACAAAAAATATGCTGATTAAATTAGCGCATAATATGAGACTGGGGAATGAGCCAAAACACTGAGTCACAGAACTACGATTTTTAAAAATGTCAAGAAAATAAAATTAAAAGCCAATAAAATTCATTATGGTATAGTCATTATATACATAAAAATATAACATGAATATGAGATTTCATACCATTGGTTACACCTGCTAAAATATGTATGGATATAAGCAGTACCCTCACTACTCCCTCCCTGCAAATAGCAATAGCTCTGATTCCATTACAGCTTTTTTAAACACAAAAAAAAAAAATTTATGAGCAGTATTCTTGTGGAAAAATGTCTATAATATTGTCAAGGATTTTATTAAATATTACGTTCAGTAAAACCAAAATGGTATTGAACAAAATACAAATGAACCCATACAAACAAAAGTCTTAAGATTAATTTCCAAAAGTTAATATAATGCCAGAAAACTACATTCTAAATACAAAAAACAATTTAATACACAAATCTCAACTGTGTGTGTGTGTGTGTGTGTGTGTGTGTGTGTATAATTTTTTATTTGTTGCTTGGTTTTGTTTGGAGACAGGGTCTCCTTGTGTAATGCAGGGCGGTTCTGAGCTCCTATGTAACACAGGCTGGCTAAGCCTGACTGACTGCAATCCCCAGAACTCCTGAGTTCTGGGATAACAGACATGAACCACCACTCCCAGCCTGTACTGTATATTAAAAATGAAAGTTCCACCTCCATACACGGAGCAAATTTCTTTTTTACCGAATCTACTATTTTGTAATGAATCAAATGGAAATTTTGAAAGTGATATAAGAAATTACAATATCTTCAGATAGAACAAATGATTGTAAATTGGCAGTAAACTTTAAATGTAACTATGATTATAATTCTGCAAAAAATAAATTTTCTAAATTTTTTCCAAAGAAAGCATTACAAATTCTTCAAAAGGCTGTGTGAGTGCTAGACAAAGAGTGACTGTTCTCTTTATTTCATTTTCATGTGTTTTAAAAACATTCTTCATCATCAGAAAGCAACTATATAGTTACTGATATGCTACTGTATGTGATACAGTTCCCACTCTGTGTGTCCTCTGTCTCATTTCATGGCAAAGAGATCATGAAGTCGTTCTCATATCATCCATTTTGGCAGGTGAGGAAACCGCAGCACATGAAAGGACCTGTACTATATGAAACTTAGATGTTATTATTAACAGCAGCAGCTCATCTTGAGCCTACAAAGACAGGCAGTCTACTCAGAAGTCCAAGTTCTTAATCACCATGCAATATAAAAGGGTGCACAGATGGCCTGGGCTATACTTCAGAAATGTGAAGTTACACCATGGTTAATGTAAAAACCTCCTGTCTCCGTGGGCACTCATAGTCTGAGATAGCTATACACCACCTATTCCCAAGGTACCGCTACAATTTTAGCATGGGACTTCAGGGAGATTAAATATTTTATCAATATGTTTTAATCCTTCATCTAAAATATTAGTAATGAAGTTTTGTAGAATCTTAATGATGATTAGAAATAATTAACATAAAAGCCCTGGGTCAATGGTTATAAGGAATTATTTTTATTGCTTTATAATATTGTGAGAGGATTATTTCCCTATGAAAATTTTTTATGAGATATGGTGTCACTATGTAGTACCAGCTGACCTTGAGGTTGCTTATGGAGCCCAGGCTGGCCTCAGAGTCATTGTGATCCTCCTGTTTCAACCTCCTGAGTGCTGGGATTACAGGTGTGTGCTCCCACGCCCAGCCCTATAAGAATTTTCTAACAAATTTCCTAATTTATTTGTTCCTCTATTATAGGACATAGATAGGCAATATTTTGGGGAGCGGTGTTTTGTACATTAGACATCACTACTCAATCCTGATGTTGGAGCAAATTTGAACACAGGCTTCTATGGATGGTGTACAATACAAGGAATACTATAGTCTCACCTACCTCTCTGCAGGCAATGTAACTTTTGTATCATTCTGAAATTTAGCCTTTGTACTTTGGCTCTCGGTAGCATCCTTTTCCCAAGATCATATGTGACTGTGATTTCATTTTGCATGTCCTATTTATCAGGAAGAGAGAGGTTATGCAAGGCTTCCATGGCAGAGCCGCTCTGTCCTTCCTCAAAGAAGGCAGCCTTAGGCTACAGACCTCCAAATAGAAACAAACATACAGAGGTTCAGAAGGCCCTGACTTCTGGGAATGGAACAAATTACTGAAATCACTTCTGCCTGGGTCCAGCAATTCATTATCTTACAGAAACAATGGCTTTTATTTCTGCTAAGGGGCTGCTGTCTTGCTCTAGAAGGAAAGAATAATTCCAACACAGACATAAATGCTCCAGCTCTTATGCTTAAATCCTTGGCTTAATTTTATTCTCTAATACTGTAATCAATCTGAGCTAGGGGGCAGATATGTTTATAGAAAAAATTTAGAAAAAAATCTAATTTTATTGTATATGAAAAACACTACAGCCCTTTATAAGAAGCTCTCCAGATATTCCAGGGAAATAATTTTTATATTCTTTCATTTTACAGTTGTGATATTTTTGAAAGGAATATGAAAAGGTTGATTTCAATTTATGCTTGATGTGAGGGAACTGCGTTTTAAACTTTTAATTAGATTTGGTAATATATAAATGTGTACTCAATTATAACAGATTGATAAAGGGCATCTGTTATCTTAGATTAATTCTCAAAACTATCATAAAGTAATTTTAGGAAGAAAACTGACCTCTCAACCCCACTCCCTTTGTTGTTGTTGTTTTGTTTGTTTTTGAATTTTTTGAAACAGGGTCTCACCGTGTATTTCACTACGTAGCCCAGGCTGGCCCCAGACATCTTGTCATCCTCCTGCCTCAGCCTCACCTATGCTGAGATTACAGGTGTGCGCCACTAGGCCTGCCTAATACTCATTTTAGAGTTGAAGCAATACAAGTTTGGATTGGTATTTGTGTTACCTGTTATTCCTGAGGCTTACTTTCACTTTACAATGAATGGCATATTTGTGAGCACATAGCACGTAAACAACTATACAGAAAAACAACTGCAGATATAATCTGCATCTAAGGTAAGAGCACATCTGTCCCACTGAAGCTTAATGACAGCATTCCACAAAGTAAGTAGCTAAAAATGACATAGGTGACTTCATTTGTGAGACATGTGTGTGTCACCAATCCATTTCCACAAGGCAGTTTCACTTAGACCAGTGAGGGAAGCGTGTGGGGAGAAGAGGATGCTACGGAGAGTGGAACTGGACCAGACCACAGATGTGGACCGTAGGAAGGGAACTTCAGCACACACATATGAAACCAGAGAAATCCGTTTTACCTGAGGCACTGTTTGGCAACCTTGTGTAAGGGACAGCTTGCCTTACGGTAAATTACACTGGGCATTGGAAGCAACAAGGATAATGCTTGAATCTCTGGGAATCACACCGCTATCTAACACAGGATGTGAAGGTACTGTACAACAACCATGATCTCCATCAGTAACTTGAAGGCTCCTGAGCTCTGGCAAACTGGAAAACCAGTATAGCAAGTCAACAGCCACTGAAGATCCAGCAAGTCGATGGTAATGCCGTAATGGGACCACACTGATTCTGAGACATACTTATCTCCGCTACTACATTTCTCACCAGAAAGGCAGGGTCACTTCCTAATTTCTTGAATGCAGCACTAACTCTTTTCAAGAAATACCCATATGTATAATAATTTGGGGATATTTTTATTATGAGATTCTTTTCCATAATTTCTATATTCATGTCTTGATATACCTGACAATCTCCCAGCTCCACCTGTGGTGATATTTACCTGTCTATTTCTATAAATATGCTTTTGATTAAAAGTAAATTTCAGGTGACATCAGGAATCCCTATAATTTCATGTTGCTTCTGATTTTCAAGGACAGAATTTGCGTACTAATTCTCATTTCAATCTTTCTATTGCCTCTTTCCTCAGACACCAAAGCTAGGGATGTTTCATCTTCTCTCATTCTGGCTGCCTTTGCTGGGCCCTCCTGAAGTCCTGCCACACTTCAAAAGATGTAAAACCAAAAGAAAAGCTGCGCACCTTCTTAATGAAACACAAATTTCTTATTTCAATATTTAGTTAAAATAGTTTGTGTAACATGACATATCTGTCAGATACATATGATGTTAAATGTATGTTATGATTAACACAGAATTTTATGAATTTTGTGATTTTTCTTTTATATTCTTGACAAAATATAACAGGGTATCAGCGTTAACATTCATCAGAAAAACAAAGTTAGAGGATTATAATAAACAGTCATGTAGTGTGTAAGAATTAGTGACTAAAAGATATTTTCAAATTCAATTCCATGATAAAAATTTAAAGTTTATATTTGTTTGATTCAATAATTACTACATTTTAGTGTAATTATTAACTTTAGGATTATTCACAGGTTATTAAAATTTTAGCCAGGTGTAGTGGCATATGCCTCTAACACTAGCTACTTAGGAGGCTGAGGCAGGAGGACTGCAAGTGGGAGAACTATTTGGACTACTTAGTGACTTTGTCACAAAACAAAAATAAAAAAGGGCTGGGGGGGGTAACTCAGTGGTAGAGTGCTTCCCTAGCATGCTTGAGGCCCTGGATTCTATCCCCAGCAATGAGTGGTGAGAGAGCTAAGTAGATGTATTAAAATTACACTTCCTTTTTACTCACCTTTCCTCTGAGGATGAAATGTTTATTTTGGCTTTCTATGTAAGAAAGCAGAACATATATGGAGAAGTTAATGAAAACAGTAGCACTATACTAATATTTGTGCTTTTTCCTCTGGGAATTATATTAATAAAGAAGTTTTGTGATCATTTCCTACAGTTACTGAGTTTGTATCATTTGAAAATGTTCAGATTAAGAAAGTCAAATGTAGAAGACACAATTGAATAGTTATGCTTAAAGTAGTAAAAATAAAATATTTAAACATATTTGCAGTAGACTCATCTTCCTTTCTCCAAATTTTTCAGGTGACTTATTTTTAATCAACAGAATCTTAGGATATGTTGAGTATCAAGAAAAACACAAGGTTACTGTCCAGTTACCCACTGCAGGAGGGTGTACAGTGTACGTCTCATGACTGCACGCTATGGTCACTCTTCCACTAATTCGAAGCAGACTTGATAAGCTCATCAATGCAGCAAACTACAGATGGTAGAAATGAAATATATCTGATCACATAAAATGCTTTCTGACTTTGTTCACCTGCCTTCTACTCCTCCAGAGTGTTTCCATTGCCAGTTACTCCTAAGCAGACTATCCAGAAGAGAGAAAGATATCACTAATCCATTCATTCAAAAGTTCATCTTAAAAATACACATAAATAATTTAAGAGGGGAAAAAGAATTTGAATACATCGTGCTAGGCCGTATCCACACACAGCTTGTTCCACAGCCTGAAAATGAGGAATGGGAGAGTTTCATATTTTAACCTCAAGCACTAGTGAATCTTTTGTTCAAAGAGCAGCTTCTTGTGTGAGATTTTAAATTGTTTCAAATTAAATTTTATGCTTAGAACATGGTCATCTTTGTTCCGACATTTGAAATTCCACAATAAACAGTAATCTTTGTAACTGTAAAATGAGCTTCATAAATTTTGAAGAAACTAAATTACAGATTATGACTTTTAACCAATATACATTAATCTCAGTAAAAATCAAATAGAGCTGGTATTTTACTTGTAATACAGGAAAATAATTTGTTTTTATATTAGTCCTAGTCTTGACCTAAGTATTTACAGATCAATACTAATTCTATATTTAATGGCATCTATAAATGTCTTTATGCAGGAAGTTTAATACTTGTGCTGTAGTTACAAATGCATTTTTAAGTACATGCAGAATTTTAAAAGGGCAAAAGAGAATTTAAAGGTGTAATTTACATAAATGTAAAAGATATCTCTCTACAGTGGAGAAATCTTGTAAGTAGCTATAAACATTTGCTTGATTCTAGAGGCCTGGCATATTCAGAATTGGGACTAGATTTGAAGTTATACATCCACAGGACGTTCTGAAAAAGTTTAATCCCTGGATGGAGCTCTTTCAGGCAGCCCTACCCAGATCCTCCTTTAACTTGATTCCCTTCCCTCTCTATCCCCACGCCCGGGGGGCCCTATGCTGATTCTGCCCAAAGCAGTTTCTCAGAGGTAGCAGCACATTTGGATGATCTGGGTAGTTTTCAAGAACTCACTACACAGACAGTGATTCCAAGTAAATTAGGAACTTGGCCTGTCTGTGTGTCTGTTTGGAAGTGGGTAGCCATCGGTATTTTAAAAAATATCCCTAATGGTTCCACTTGTGGCCAAAGTTCAGAATCACAGCCCTAGACAGTACAGTTTTGCTTTTGCTTTTCATTTCTGCTGTTCAAATTCTATTTTGTAAAGGCCCCAAAGCCTGCCTCTCATCTATAACCATGTTTGTGTACCACCAATCATCTGAATGTTACTGTCCACATGCTGTGGTCACATGCAGCTCAAGCCTGGCTTGCCTTCACTCATTAAACCCGCAAGCGCCACTGATTTCCTCCTCATTAGAGCTGTTTTCTTTGAACCTCTGCAATAGGTTGATAACTTGCCTTCTTAGATCATTTTGCATAGTGCAGGCCTACTAGTATTTTAATATGGAAACACCATCAAGTCAGTTCCTTACTGAACTCCATCTTAGTGACTTTTCTCTCATGGCTGACACGAAATACCTGACACCCAAAGTTAAACGGGGAAAGGTTTATTTCGCTCACAGTTTGTAGAGGTTTCAGTTGTCTGCAAGGTGGTGGCTTGGCAGAAGGGCATTGCAGAGAACAGTTCATGGAACCCACAAGATAGCAAAAACAACAATGGGGGAGGGAGAAGCCTCTTTACGACCTTATATAGTACACAGGCTACCCTCCCGAAGGCAGGCGCAGCACTCTATTCACATCTGTGATCCTAGCCAGAACTGTGCCAAAGAAACCAGTGAACTGAATTACCAGTCACCACCTTGGACCCCAGCACCACACACTATAGATCCAGCCACCTCAGAAAAGCCCACCTCCGTGACTGCATGAGGCTTTGGGAGGACATCTAGACACAAACCACAACACCTCCCAATAAGCTGCTGTTTATAATCTCAATTACACTGTCCTCACAGTGATACTTTCTCTCACCTGCTGGTAAAGTTGTCTCTCAGCTGCAATTACTCTATGTAAAATCAGCCTACTTTATGTTTTTTTTCTTAAGACTTCTCCCTAAATAAATCTTTCTTACTCAATTGGTTTTTCTCAGTATTACCAACAGAAATGCAGAAAACTTGTTCATTTCCTTTAACATTGTGACCCTCATTCCTAGCTCTGTGAATTTATTTATAAGTATTTTGCGAATGGCTGAAAGGAAGGGAAATCACTCTGACGTCAGACTTCCCCATGCCAGGATACAGCTATTTAGTTGTAGCCCCTCTAAGGTGTCCTGCACTAGTGCAATCCTCCTGACCTGCTGGTCCCCTGACAAAATGTATCCAGACTGGCCTTGCTTCATATTCGCATCCATGAATGTGAACATAAGAAGGCAAAGCATAGAGCAGATCCCCAGACTGTCTCTGAGAATCTCATTTCCTGGAGGCTGTCCCCAGGCTCTTTCATTTTTGACCTGTAACATTTCTATGACAGTGGAAAAAAATTCTCAGACAGATAGCTTTTCATTACCATGCATAATTACGAGTTAACAATGCCTATTATCTTCCCAGGTGAGCAAGTTACTTCCTTGAAGCAATTTCTAAAATGCTATAGGTTTGAAAATGCAAAGATTCTTTTAGTAAGCCAGTTGTAATTCAAGAAATAATATTTTAGGGAATTGATTTATATCTACATAAGCAGGAGACATCCATGTAGCTCTTAAAATACCTAACCAATGCATACTAACATATATTTAGGATAATGCATATACATATAGTCTTTTTGAGAGAGGGTCTTGATGTGTAGTTCAGGCTTGCCTTGTCTCATTTTGTAGTCCAAGCTGGCCTCAAACTGACAGCGATCCTCCTTCCTCAGCCTCCTGAACCAAGGGCTGGGATTACAGACATGAGTCACCACACCTGGCTAGGATACTATATATTAGAACTCTTTCCGTATTGTCTGTGGCAACCTATATATGCAGATGTGTACCTAATTTGGTTTCTAAATATATATGTTCATCCTTTTTACCTCAAAAATATCCATTCTGACACTGTTTACCAATATTTCTCCCAAAATATTCACCTTACCTGGTGGTCCCTCCCCTTATTTGAATTAAATAAAACTTCTTTTCCCAGATAGTTATCATAAAATTAGATCACACATAAATGTGAGACTTTCTAGCACACCTTTGCTTGATTGTATGAAAATCATTAAGAAATTCAACTTTCTTTAATTACTTTCCTTGAAGAGCTATATGGCTTTATCCCATTTGTCAGTCTTCATATGAACACCTGAAACAGGTCTTTCTAGACTAGTGATGTTCTACTAGACTTCCTTGTTCTAGCTATTCAGCTTTAATGGTGTGGAAGTTAAGAAAACAAAATATGAAGTCATGTATTTTGGCAGATGGTAAGTTAAATATTGTAGGAGGATGTTGATTCCATTTCTAAAAGTCTAATAAAATTTCCTCCAAAATATCCATTTTTAAAGATGAACGATAAATCTGCAGAAGTTTTGGATTATACTTTATCCAGGGTAACCACATTGAACATGGCCATCCTCTGCCGGAGTAAGGGAGTGGAGCGGACTTGGCAGGAAGTTAACTGTCCTTCATTTCAAAGCAGTTAAGCGACTGCACTTGTACGGCTCCTCATGCTGAATATTTCGATTGCTTATGTTTGAAAGAGGAAAGATATCGTTGTGGAGAAGATTGGGAGTTCACTTCGTATGGTTTTCCAATATGGCCTGCATGTTTTAATACCATAAACTGCTATTTAAAGTAAATGATACATAGGATAAATAATACAAGTGTTTAGAAGAAACGATAGTTACTCTCCTCGTATGTGTCACAGGTGCTTATAAACGAGTAACTTCACATAAACATTGAAGTTTAAATATCTCAATTGAAAATGTCTAAAATCTTAAGTCAGAAGAAGTACAAGTGAGCTGCCCATCTATCATAAAATATTTAGCATAAGTAATGAAAGGAATGAAAATTAATTCAACCATATTAGTTCAAATATCATAGCTGCAAAAATTTGTTTAAAAATTTATATTCAATACTACTGTGGAGTTTTGCCAAGGATATAGAGGAATCTTCTTCACTGCTGATAATCAGGTCTCAAAATAAAAATTTCCTCAAGGAAACAATTCAGAAAAACTGTTTAACAAAGCTAAAAATGTGTATAGTCTTAAATTATAATTTTTTTCCTAGTTTACTCTAAATACAGAGGTATTTTTGAAAGGATGGTGTACAATAATGTTTAGTGTAGAATTATTCATAATAAAATATGAATATAAATCTTAAAAATAAATAATTAGCTAACTCTATTCCAGCTCATAATAATTCTATTACATGTACTGTAATTGAAAGTGTGGATGTCTAAATTTATATATTTATTATATTAATTATGTATATATTTATTAATTTCTTAATAAGGTAATAATATGGAAAATATAAGGCTAAATGAAAAAGCTATATATAATGTATAATATGAGATGAGTTTTTCAATATATATAATTAATCATGATATACATACATGTTTACATAGGTAAAAGATAGTCAACATAAAAATTTTTTTCAGGACTAATTTCTAGTTCAAAATTACTTTCTTTATGTCTACTTCTTTATAATTCAAAAAATAGCTGTTTGTCAACCAGACATAATCATCTCCAAAAACCTTTTAATTAGTAATTGTTTCCTTTTGCCTTTTTCTATATGCCTTTTACCAGAATCTTTAGAACAATTAAAGCCTCCCGAAATGTCAAGTGTTTTAATCAGTATGTTGGTATTTGAAACAAGTTTAGCTGAATTATTAAACTGCAGCTATTTAAGTTTGCTCTTGCTACCTAACACTCAAACGGGCAGATTTCCTCAATACAAGTGAGGGTCCTTGATTTTAATAAGTTCAAATTAACTGACTTGACCAGCACCTTGCAATTGAAAAATCTGTTGAGCTCAACAACAATTAAGCCCAGTTTCGCGAAAGCAAACATCTGGGACTTACTATTAGAATTTTATTTATTTATTTATTTATTTATTTATTTATTTATTTATTTATTATTTATTTTTGTCTCTTTGAGACAGCCTGAACTTGCTATGCAGTTCAGGCTAACCTTGAGCTCACTTTGTAGCCCAGGCTGGTCTCGAACTTGCAACAATGCTCCTGCCTCAGCCACAGAATTTTAAATTTAAATTTACTTAACCTCAACATTTAAAATAGGCAAAGGTATAGATTTAAATATTTTACTAAATAATCATTATTTTGCTAAAGAATTATATATATAGATATAATATGTACAATATATATTGCATACATAACAATACATTTATTCATCAGTGTAAATAAGAGAAAAAACTATTAATTTTACAAATTAGAAGTATTTAGTGTTTAATATCTGCAGATTTTCTAGTCTCCATTTTATTTTATTTATTTATTTATTTTTTTTTTTGGTTTTTCTCCAGTACCAGGAACCGAACTCACGACCTTGCGCTTGCCAGGCAGGCGCTTTGCCGCTGAGCTAAATCCCCAGCCCCTAGTCTCCATTTTATAAATGCAAACTTTTAAGGTAAAAGTCATGGTAGCTTCCACACTGATGAAATGATAGATCAAAACTAGTAACAAATACCAGTAGAAATTTGTTTTAAAATGTCGATTTAAATATATTAAAATACCTTTCTAAAGTGTTTATTATCAACTTAAAGTAAAAATGTCTTACACATCCTGGGTGATATCGTATGGCGCTTCACTGACCTACAGCCTGAATATTCCAAGTGCGGCCCCTTCTCAGCAACATCAGAAGAGCCTAGGATCTTGTTAGAGAGATCCAGTCCTGGGTCTTACCTTTGACCTATTAGGTCAAGCCTACATTTTACAAGGTCCTTAGGAGAAAAACTCCACCCTTAAGTTTCAAAAGTGCTGAACAATAGGATGCAATAGCGTTGAGAGTAAATAAAATTAAACACCAAGAAATACATGATAAATTAGTAGAGGAAAAAGTCTTTCTTTGTTTCCCCCCTAGATATTTCCTCATAGATTACTAATCATCTATTTTGTTTGTTTGTTTGTTTTTTGTCTTTTTGAGACAAGGTCTTGCTACGCAGTTCAGGCTGTCCTTGAACTCACTTTGTAGCCCAGGCTGGCCTCAAACTTGCAACAATGCTCCTGCCTCAGCCTCGCTAGTGCTGACATTAAAGGCATGCGCCATCATGCCGGGGTAGTCATTTATTTTTCACTCCAGTGTTTTTCAAGTCTTTGCAATATATACCAGAAAAACAATGGGTACAGAAAATATAAGAAGAAAAATTCAAAGAATGACAAATTTGAAGCTAGAAAATAAACAAAAGAAGCCACAGCTTTACTTGTAAATTAAGCAAGACCAATAGTTACAACACATGAAAAATGAATACCAGACCTTAACTCTGTCATTAACCTACATATGTCCCCTGGGAAATATCAAATATAGACAAGAGTACAATTTCTCTTTTTTCTCTCCCTGTTCCAGGATAACACAAATATTAAAACTGCAGCGATGAGTGGGTTCTGTCATAGTCCTTTTAGATTAAAAAAGTGACATCCTACTTTTCATCATTGATCTTATTAATTTACGATACTTTGGTCTCAATAGTTCCTATAACTTAAGTACTACATTTGAAAATCTAGAAGTTGGTGAGACACCTGAAGCTTAATATTAAGATTTCTTCTTACCCAAGTATTAGGTTCTTCTCAAGTCCATCGTAATCTTTCCTTACTGTATTAATAAATCTATATATGATAAAGATGTTTAAATTATTATAAACAAATACATCAAATTTGATATGCAATTGCTAAACAATATGTTCAACTAATAAATTCAATAATAATTTGGCAAAGTATATATTTACTAAAAGTTTAAGTGATTGATTTTTAAACATATACAGGTACTTTACTAGGTGTAAGACTCATAAAAAATAAAAAGATAAATTTAAAAACTGATAACTGCATAATGTGCTGGAACATAAATTTGTGTTTTATTTAATGTTTGATAGTTGTTTTTATTTAGTTATTCTTCCCTGTTATTTGTGTGTATGATGATTAAAACGTATGTCATTTGATATATTTTTACAAGGGTAGATAAATTCACCCTAGACAGTTCATTGTAATCAAGAGCTTAGGAAATCGTTTTGCCCTTGCAATTCAACTTTCGATCTAGGAAACAAAAGGGCATTTTCATCAATCAAACGTTCAGAGAGTGAAGTTCAAACCAAACCTCTGTTGGGGAACGCTAAATCATAGTATTTAAACATGTTGATAAAAATGAAAAGAGGGTTTTTTTTTAAAAGAATCATAAATGTCATACAAAGGAAAATATCATCACTCTGAAGAACTAATTATTTTTAAAAATTCATGGAGAAATGTTTGTAACCCTTAACAGAATGAAAGAAGTTGTGATGAAAATTACTACAGATAATGCTATTAAAAGTGCAAGGAAGCTATAGAACTACTGGTAAAATTCAAAAATCCCACAGAAGGGGAAAATCTCATTTAATTAAAAATAAAAAGAAATGTTAGATGATAGTTAGAAATAAAAGGGAAACAGGATCTGCCTGTGGATTACAATAAACCCACGATTTACAAGTGAGCTTCCTACTGGAAGAATGTTTATAAGTCAATACAAATAGTCTTACACAGCTTTGACACAATATACAAGGTAAAACAAAGAAAAATCAAGCACGTACAAAAATATTACACTGTGCTACATGGCTGTACAATGTCACACTCTACAGTAAGTACACCAGTACATGTGTGACAATGTCTGGCAGACGTGAGCTACTTCTAACAGTTGTTCACATCAACCAAGGTGTACAATGCGAGGTCCATTCCTAGCTGTGAAAGCTTGCAATTTGAATGATAGTAAGTCAGGGACCTATTCTGCTAGTGATTAGAAAGATACAATTGGATACATTAGACATTGGGAGTTTTGAAAGATGTAATAGGGAAAACTTTACAGTTTTGTTTTAATCAGATAGAAGGAGCTGAAGATAGAATAAACAAAATCACTAAATGGAAGACAAACTTAAGGCACAACATCTAGGTAGAAAAAAACTGAGAAAGTAAATCATCAAGGTGAGGGAAAAAAATAAAAGATTATGAAAATTTAATGAAAACGTACCTTTCATTTTTATGAGGGAATCAAGGAGAAGAACTTCAGAGACTGGCAACATATTTTATGTCAAAGGAATATAAAAATATACTTGGATATTAAAAGAAAAGAAGCCAATTGCATGTATACTTTAAATAAAGGAGAAAAAAATCCCATAAAATTAAATTTGCAAGAATAGTCAAATTTTGTTAAAAACTGGCAGCTAGTATATACTAACAGTACCAAAACACTGAAACGATTTTAAATATATACTCTTATGTATAACTACAACATGATTGTTAATACTATTTTTAAATTTATATACATAGAAAATTATCTTTAATACAATTATCTTCTCTCAAGCCCTAATTATTTTAATAAGGAGCAGAAGTAGACTATAAAATAAGTGAAAACAGAATGTCCTAAATTCTTATTTGAAATAGGAGAATTTCTAAATCTACCTTCTACTGATTGTGACAGAAATACAGATTAAATGCCCTCTTTAAAATCCCTGAATTAAATAAGTATATTACAAGTTGAGTTGTAAGCAGTAGATTACACACCAAAGACAAATCCTTCCCCAGATCGAATGGACAGCTATTGGTGGGACCGTCAACTGAGTGGTTTGCACTTTGCTGAAGGCTAATTTGGTAGCAGCTATCGTGACCTGTAAAGATTTGCTCCTATTTGACAGAGTGATCCTCCTATTTTCTAGATTTTTGTTTAAAAGTTGTAATAAGTTAATGCAAAATCCATCTCTTATGATTGTCATGAAAACTGAATCATAGTTGAATTAAAACTCAGTGTCCATCCCTAAGAAAGTAATGGATGGTTCAACTATTTAATAGAATTCTCACTAAATATCAAAAGTGGTGCGAAAGACTTTGGAATCACAGACTCAAATGTTCCTCGTTCAAGTCATTGTGGGTAATAATTTACTCTTTTACGGAAAATGATCCAGGAGGCCGGCACACAGGTGGTAAAGGCCAAGGCCGGAGCAGGCTCCACCACCCTGTCCATGGCCTGCGCCCGCACCGGCTTTGTCTTCTCCCTCCTGGATGGATGAAGGGGAAGGAGGGTATTGTCTAGTGTCCCATCCTTGAGTCGAAGGAGACACGGTGTACTTACTTCTCCATGCCCTTCCTGCGGGGAAAACGGTCTGGAGAAGAACTTGGGCATCCTCAAAGGCTCACCTTTGAGGAAATGATCACTGAACCCATTCCTGAGCTAAAAGCCTGCATCAAGAAAGGGGAAGACTTTGTCCAGAACGTGATATGAGGCTTAGTCTACAGACAGCTGGTTTGATAATTTATTAAGGCATCCTATCACTGTCAAGCCATTTCGGACACCTTTGTACTCTAATTTGCTTTAATAATGGGTATTGTATCAGCATTGTTACCATTCTCCCAACTGTGACTGGTCTGTTGGCACAATAAAAGCAGACTTTCATTTTCATTTAACAATAAATAAATAAATAAATAGTACACACACACACACACACACACACACACACACACACTCATATGTATATCTGATATTAATGTAGGTTTATTGATGGGAGAGTTTGGCTAACCTGTTCACTTTATGTCTTTTTTCCTAGTATATGCTTGTTCTACCTACTGACGACATTCACTTTGGGGGCTTGGTACATATACGTAACACTGTCTTCTTGATCTTTAGTCCTCACCCTCTCCATGGCCTCTTCCTCATCCTCCAGCTCATCTTCAGATCGCCACAGTCTACCTGTTTCCTACCATCTCTCACCACAGTTTTGAAATTCTTTATATCTGCTGCAAGCAATACTCATAAACTGAAAGGAAAATATTTTTATTTTAGTCTCACGAGCCCACAGTTACTTTGTAATAGTGTGTACACATCTGTTATATACTTGTGCTGGTGTGTCAATCCTGAGAATCAGACTAGACTAGGTCACTGTAGTCCTAAACCACATTTTAATATAGAGTAGTTTTTTTAATCATAGAAAATACCTCAAAGGTATTTTCAGAAAGATAAGATTTCTGCAACAGGAGCTGATTAATGTTACAACCATGAATGTCCTCAAAGTAATACTGTCTGTGTCTGACAGACATCTACTATTGCTGTTTTCCTTAAAAAAAAAAGAATGAATATACCCCAGAGCAGCTTCATGACTTTTCTTAATGCTCCAGGGTTCCCTAATAAAAAAATTAGCATTCATTTCAATTGACAGATCTCCCAGTTCCCTAAAATCAAATTGCCTGATAAATGATTCTTCCTGGTAATCTTGACTTCATATCAGAAGCATGTTAACCAGGTACAATGTTGCTTTTTGCCTTTCTTTTCCTTTTTCTTTTCTTTCTTCCTCCTTCCTTCCTTCCTTCCTTTCTCCCTCTCTCTTTCTTTCTTTGTTTCTTTCTTTTCATGTATAAATTCATGACTTATTTAGTGAAACTGATAACAATCACATGAGAAAAAAGTGATAACAATGATATTATTTTCCTAGTAAGCTGTACTTTTATAGGTCTTTCAAAACTAATAAACCAACCACTATGGAGGTGTGAATATTTCAAGAACCAAGGGGGACATATATATAAAATATATCTATAATATATATAAAATATATATAATATATAAAATATATTATATATATATATATATATATATATAACATGGCAGGAAAAGAAAACCATAGATTCTAAGAAGCAGTGGAAAACATGGTTGATGCCACATGAATAGTCAAAGGAAGAATGAGAAGTCTAACCCTCCCAAAAAGTGGAGGAAATATTAATAGGATGACTTTCTTTTCCAGAATTTTGTATATACTACCTATATGACTGATAGTTGTGAACATGTTGAAAATGATAAAAATAAATACATAGTTGAAAGCATGCATATGATAATATAAAACATGAAAAACATAAAAGTGCTGATATGGATGTTAAAATATATATGATGGCTATATGTTTGATGCTATGTACGTACTATGTATTCATGAGACGGCATGGAGGAGATCCTGAGGGGAAATGCGCAAATAACAGATTCCAAACATGTTTACCAGCAAGTCTGTCAGGGATATGCTCTTGTGCATGTGAGGTGAAGGTTAAGGATTGAAAGGATAACATGGTGTGAATGTGATGTTTGTAGTTTCAGTATTCTCCAGAAATTTAATTAATTTGACATTTATATGACAAATATATTAACATTAGCAAATGTAGATGACTGCATTGAAGAAAGCTGTAGAGCTTAGTGCTCTATAGAAGGTGTATGCTTTGGAGTAAAATCATAAAGAATAAATAAAAAGAAAAATCTCAGAAAAAAAAATTACCTCAGTTAAATTAATGTAAAGTTTTCATTTATTTTTCTTGTTTGTTTTTATGAAATAATATGATGTCTGGATATAATATGGTGCATAGCATTACATATTGCTAAGAATGTATCCTAAAAATAATGAGGTTCAAAATATATTCATTATAGCTCCATACGTAATAGCAAAAAGACCTTTTAAAACTCTAAACATCTATGATTATGGAAAAATATTAGATCATGATAAAATGTAGGATAGAATGCCCATAATTAGTTACAATGATTTGAGTTATTTAATGCTGAGGACCGGCTTGGTGCAGGGCAGAGCAGGTAATAATTAATATTAATAAACTGGCACAAAAATACCTTGAGTCTGTACCAGGCACACATGACTTGTGATGAGACCCATGGCTTCCTTACAGACAGGGTAATCTTTATGCCAATATCCAGAATTGAGACTAGCAAACAATCTCTGAAGTTGTGGTGCTTCAAAGTAAGACAAAATGTTAGCTGCAGACTTTCGCTCAACCAACTTTCTTCTAGCTCAGTAATCACAGTTAACAGAAAATCAGGTTACCAATTAACCATGATCTGTTCCTGTGTGCTTTTCCAAAAATGCATTTTCCTCAATTTTGGAACCTTGACTGCATCAGCAGTTCACCCCCACTGCTTCCTGCAGCCCATCAGCACACCCCTCAATCAATCTGCGCACCTAATATAGACAAAGGACACTGAACCTGGGAGTCTTAGTCCTTGTTAGGCTTTGAAAATCCTGGTGCGTCTTGTAAGTAAAATATACATTTTGTCAGGCATGGTGGCACATGCCTATAATCTCAGTACTCAGGAGGCTGAGGCAGGAGGATCATTGTGAGTTTGAAACCAACCTGGGCTACAAAGTGAGCTCAAGGTTCAAGGTCAGTCTAAACTGCATAGCAAGACCCTGTCTCAAAAAGACAAAGAAAAAAAATTTTATATATATAAAGACAAGATATATATATATATTTTGTCTGTGTTTAATTCTGTCATTGTACCCCTGAGCAGATCAGCTGTCCTGTCAGGGCCCCAAAAGTGTAATAGTTGAATGTACATGAAAGTCAAGAGAACACAGCATGCAGTGGTATCTTGGCTCATGAATTTTGTTCTTTTCATGATTCTGCTCACAAAAGGAATTGGGATCAGAACCACATCAAATTCAAAATTTAGGCTCAATGTTGACCTTATGGAAAATTTTATTCACTTCTCCTCAGTGGTGATGGTATTCTAGACTATTTTATGCTGTATGATCATTCAATTCAATACTTCTGAAATTTTCTATCCCAAGCATGTGCTACTTTTTAAATTTATACTTAAGTTAGTGCTATGGACTGAAATGTACCATCAGAAAATTCTTAAGTTAAAACTATGGTCTATAGCAGTGGTGGCAAACTTTGGCACACAGGTTATTGTGTGTTTCTTTTAAGACAATGATGTTAAGAAAGAGTTGTTTTTCTAAATTAAAATCTCAGTATTCAGGTTTAATTGTAATGTTGGCACTTGGCAGTAAATAGGTGGGTTTGTGTTGCAGCGTGGCACTCAGTCTCTGAAAGGTCAGCCATTACTTGTGTATAGTTCAGATTTCAAATGTCTCCAAAAAACCTATATGCTAAATGCTTGGTCCCCAGGTTGGGAAGCAGTAGGGAGGTTACAGAAGCTTTAAATTACAGGGCCAGAAGCTATAAATTTAGGTTACTGGGGTGTGTCCTCCAAGAGGACACTGGAACGTTAATTCCTTTCTCTCTATTTTTGCTGTCCACGGCAGTTATCACAAATGGAACAGACCTCTGTGGCCATACATTCCTGCCATGATGTACACCACAAGCTCAAGCAACGAGAGTAATAAACCATGGACTAAACCTCATAAACCGTGAGCCCAAATGAATCTTTCCTCCTTATAAGTTTTTATCTCAGGTTTTATGTCACAATGATAAGGAGTTAACATACCATAACCTCCAATGTGACAGGGTTTGGCGATAGGATGTTTTAGAAGACAATTAAGGTTAAATGATGTCTAAGAGGGATTCCCTAATAAGACAGGACTAGCTTGCTTATAATCAAGGGAGGGATACCAGAGATATCTCTCTTCACTCTCCTTGAATGCTCACCACAAGAAGGGAACCTTTTACAAGCTGAGAAGGGAGGTCTTGCCCAAACACTATCCTGCTGGCATCTAGATCCTAGACATTCAGATTTGAAAACTCTAAGAAAGTAAATGTCTATTGGTAAGCAGTATAGCCTGTGATTTTGTTATGGTAGCATAAACACTCCAATGCAGTTCACCAAAGTGTTCCTAATTAAGCATAAGCACAAAAATGTTGTAATCAGCTTGAAAGAAAAAAAAAAAAAACACAAAATAGTATACAAATTTTTCACTATAACTCAACAAGATTAAAAGAGTAATGAAATAATAGAAAATAGTTACTGGATCAGGTCACTTTTCTGCTGTTTTGTTTTTGCTTCCTGTTTGTGTTTTATATTGATGATATTTTAAGAGATTGGAGCCCAGAGAGTAACTAATACCATTGAACTTAGCTACAGGCTATCTTCATTCTATTAGAAAATGATAAAATGAGCATCTTGGGAGACTTTTGAGTAATTGGAGACATGAATCCTGCTTGAGAGAATGAGGTCAAGATTGCCATTTCATGCAAAAAAACTGAGAAAGAATTTGGAGGGAGTTTTCTAGCCCCAGGAGGGCCAAAAATTTAGCATATCAGAAAAACTGAGATTGGAGGATAATGTCTAGTAAAATATAAATACCTTAAAAACCACAAGAGAATTTATTTAAAATACTTTAAGAGTACATTATCCAAGTTTAAGAATACAGGTGTGCAAGTAGCAGTTATAATGCAATCATTTCATATTATTCTCATTCCTTAATTACAATTGTTTTAGACAAAAAGTTTGTGATTGCCAAATAAGTAGTTTAAATATTTTTCTAAAGCTACAGATACTGTTTCTAACTCTCTCTCCAGAATTCACTAATGATTCTCAAGCTTGATCAAAGCCAGATTGCTCACGATTGGCTTGCAAAACACCCGGAAGTGGTTGGTAGCAGGTGGTAGTAATACCAAGAGTCCAAGTAAAATTGTATGTGACATATGGAAAAAGTGTTAGCTAAAGACTTGAGAACACATCCTTAGAGCTAATTAAATGTGAGGATAATGTGTACAATCAGTCTTTCAGGGGGAGAGTTACCAATTGGGGAAGAAAAAAAATATATCTACTCATACAATTTCTTTTCCATTACTATTGATATTCTTTCCAAATGCACCAAAAGCCACTTGAGGTGGGACATCTTCACTTTCAATCCGTGATGATTCTTTCCCCCCTGATTTCAGTGATTCTCATTGTTCGTTTTCACCTTCCGCAACATTATCTCCTGGGAACTATTTCCAAATGTGTTTGGCAGTATCGCTCCACCTCTGATTTGTAGAATCAGGAGCTCTTTGGGTGGAGCCTACCATTCCATGTTTTCACAAGGCTTCCAGGTGACTTTGATCTGTGCTCATGTTTGAGAAGTGGTGACTTGACTAAATTTTCAAGGACCTAAATGTCTTTGTTTAAGGAGTGTCTTGGTTACTTTACTCTTGTTTCTGAGACAAAATACCGGAAGCCCATAATTAAGGGAGGAGGGGAATATTCAGCTCATAGTTTCTGGAGGTTTCAGTCCATAATCAGCTGGTTCCAGGGCAGACTGGCGTGGCACAGGGGTGACAGTTCAAGGTGGCAGAAAACTCCAAAAGCAGCAAGAGCAAAAAGGGGAAAGCAAGCCTCTTTTCCTCCCTTATACTATATGCAGGCTCTCCACACTAAGATGCACATTTACACCTACACCCTCTCCTTGCCCTTCTCTTGAACAGGCTCTGGATATTCACAACGTGAAGACCGTGACACCCTGCTGAGTCAGTTAGCTAAACTTCTGAACTTCTCAAATTGATGCAATGTATCACCCATAGCAATCCACCCCTTGTCAACTTGGCAACTGGACACATTTCTTTAAACTGGTCTCTAGACACAAAGACATGCTTATTCTTATCACTTCACAGCTTGAACATTATAACACAGTTTTAACAATTCTTAAGAATCAGTGTTAAGCCCATCAAATCATATCACATTAGAACCATAACAAGGAGCTTGCAATGGCCCCATTGTTTCTTTCTCCACTTCAGTGGCACTCACATAGTTGGTTAATGATCTCTACCCTATGCTCATGAGCACAAAATTAAAATCTGCATAATTAGCAGGGGCATTTTTCACCAAATAAAAATGAAGATAGAGAAGAATATCATGCAACAAATACAAAACAAATATTAGAAAAGAACAGATTTTTCAGGCAGCTTCGTCTTGACCAGACAACTATGTGGACTGAAGATAACAATAAGAAAGGTTTAAGATTACTAGGCAACTGTAATGAAATTAGCTGTATGTGGTATTTGTTATACATATGTTATCAATATATAGCTATATATCAAATATTCCATACATGTATACATATATCAATATATGTCTATATCTATCTGTTTAGTTGATGTATAGAGCACCAAAGGCTATTTTCTATATGTCTAAGGTTATATGAAATCTCCAGTAATTTTCTCATTGCCAAGGAAGCTGCTCTGTCATGAACACTGTCTTTAAACAGGTGCAGATATATTTTCAAGGGAAGGGCAGTATTGCATTGTAGATAATGTTCTCATCACTGAAAATCATCTGGAGTGGTTAGCTGAGAAGTTTCCGAGCAGAAAGCAGAAACTAACTTGCTAGAGAACTTCATTTAAAAACTCATCTTTCCAGCAAGAATGATGGCAGACTTTCAGCTGCTTCTCAAGAGTCCTCAAGAACAGAGATGCTCCTCTCCATCAGAAAATGGAGACAGAAAAATCAAAACTATTGTACAATAGGACACGGAAAGTAGCTTTCCGAAGACCTGCTCTGGTGTTTACAAGGCACCTCCATTACAGTACAGAAAATCCTTTCAGCACTTTGTGAGTATCTATCTTCCTCTACTTTTTGTCCAATAATAGGAAAGTCATTATTCCTTTTCTTTAAATATCTTAACCACATATCAACTACTATGAAAAGAAGACTTAGAACTGTGTACATCTACTATATTTGATTCTCATTCACAATATAGCTTGGAGGTTGAGCATATAAGGAAGAAAACAATCCTTTGAATACAGATTAGTTATTTATCTCTATATACAAATCTTACTCCAAAGGTAAAAAGAGAATGATATCTATTATCTTGAATTAGAAAACCTAAGGGGAAAAGATGGACAGAAATTCTGCTAGAGAGTTTTACAAGCCACTGACATGACAGAATTCTGATACAAAAAGCCTTAACAGTATAGAGCCTGGCATGAGCACAGTCACATGGATGGCAAACCAATAATCACCAGCATTTGGCTTGGGTAGAGAACCGAACACAAAATGGGATATCCACAACTTTGCCTTTAAAATCTGACCAGACTGTGAGGGAAAAAAGAAAAGGGAACTTAACAGGCTCTAGTAGTAAGCAAAGCTGCACAACTCACCAATTTTTATTTTAAGACAGAGGATGCATAAGCACTTTCATTCAAAAACCTGTACATTTTGTTTAAAATCACTTTTCATCTAAGCAGGAGAAAGGATGTAGTTGCTGAAGTTATGAGGTTCTTTCGGGTGAAATTACCTATATCCCTTAAACCTGCTGCAGTGATTTTACATTTTAACTTCGATTAAGACTTATACATATTGTCAGATGTGATAAACACACTGCTCATTTTCTTTCCTCGGGTGTTCCCATCCTTCCTTTACTTTTATATTTTTATTCTGTCAGTCACTCTTCCCCTGAGGTCACTAAATATAAAATAAAGGGCCAAACTTTGAGATTTTGCGAGTGTTCTGTTTGGATAACATGTTAGCCAATATGATCCAAAAAGATTGGTGTGTTTCGATCAACAAATGGATAAGCAAGTCTGACATTAAACCAATGGCCTATGGGAGGAAAAAAAAAATAGAGAAAAGCATAGCTCTTGATATTTTTCTTATTTTAAGTTAAACCCACAGTGGCAGGAAGATTAAACAAGTAGACGGAATGCTGGCCTCTGGGTACAGATATGCCCTATTTTCTCCTCCATGGCAAGGTCCATCCAATCAAAAGAAGCTAATTTGTTAAACACTGGTGGGGTACAAACTGGCACCTTTTCAGAAATCACATGCATGGCTGGTAATTCTATTCATAAAATCAAAAGAACACAGAGCCCAACAGCCAGGGAACAGCAGGAAGGAAGGATTCGGGACAATATAAATTTCTGTTCTCCTTGAGATGCTTATCCTGGTGTACTAATGAAGCTGTTTGCAAATAATCCATTAAACGTCAATTACATCGTCTCAGCATGAATAAATCTCAAGATAAGATTATTCACATTTGTGTCAGTGACATGTTTAAACTCATTCTACATATTCAAGAACCATTGACTATTCTTTGTGTGTGCTTCTTTCTTCAGTGGCTTGTCATATAGACTTGTGGTGTTGTATTGTGGTGCAGAGATTTTCCAGGCAAGAATTTTTATTCTCAAATTTGATTTTTTCTGTTTTTCTCATACTATCTCTCTTATCTCTCATCAATTTGCATATTCAATTTATAATCTCATTTTATTTTTCTTCAGTTTAATAGGTGGCATTTTCAGCAGAAGCTTTATAGAAAATTTCCTTTCCATTTTCCATCTATTTGAACTTAGATGTTTTAAGGAGTTGATTTCCAGTGGTCCAAAACTGAGGAGAAATTAAATTATTGCTCTCTATTAAAATGACTGCCGTTTTGCTTCCACTGCACAAAGTCCATGGCTTCTGTGACTGTGTTTAGTCACCTGGCTTTGTCTGTCGTAAGAAAAAATGAAATTGAAGCTATACAGTTCATAAAGGAAAGCTGCCTTCATAGCTTTTGTTCTTAACTGAAATTAAATTCTAAGATTTCTATTATATATTAGTTACACTAATAATCATATCAATTATTAGGGTTACAGCACCTATCACTAAGCGATACATATTTTTCCACTATATTTCATTTAATTCTCCTCAAAGGAGATAAAATTATCAATATCAGCATTGTATAGGCGACAAAAGACTAAGCTATTGCACAGGTGTGAGACCGCAGCCATGCATAGTCCAAGGGTACACAACTATAACACAGGAAGATGATGTTAAAAACCAACAGTATCTTATTCCATTGCCCACATTTCCTGTATTTGGCTTTGCTAGGTAATTTACATCTCATGTGCTAGAATGTAATCATCCTATGGAACAGAGTAGCTGGTCATTTAATCTTTATAATTAGGTAGTACAGAAGTCTCTGCCTGCACTACTATACCAGCCATTACTGTACTATTTCTTGGTATTACTTCAAAGTCCAACCATAATGCTATGGTATCCCTGAAAACACTGTCTCTAAAACCCCTCTGTGACAATTAGGATGTACAATTTTCTTGGAGAGGTTACACAGGGAAAGAGTCAACAGACACTAGCTTCTGTGATTTTGTTTCTTCTAGCAGGCAAGGACAGACACAGTCTTAAAGAAATGGCACAAACAAGGGTTTGATTTGAGGTTTGACCAATTAAGGCAGATGTCCAACTGGCAATTTTCACACTAGAATTCCGGTCCCAGATGGACTACAACAGTGGATGGGTTGGATGTCTAGGGCGTTTGAGGCTGTAAATGCTGCTGAGATACCCACCAAGTAGCTCTCAAATTTTGCACTCAGTATCGGGAAGTTGCAATAGATTATTTTTTTACAGTTATATAAAGGGCACTTTCCACCAATGACCTTTCAATCAGAACTATAATTTGCACTTGTTTTGTGGCCCTTTTTACCTCTCAGTTATTATTTTATGTCTTAAAGTTTGTTTGCCATAGAAGGAGTTATTGTAACAGCGACTGTAAAAGCAAAATGGAGTCTTAAAAATCGTCTGGTCTTTTCCTTGAATTGGATGGGACCCTGAAATTAATGCCATCATTGGTTAAGTGATGACTCCCAAGTCGCCACTGCAAAACATTGTACATATAACCATTTCCTCTCCACTGAGTACCCATGGCTAACAAGAAGTTGCCATAATATTTTAGGTACAGTATAAAAATCAGGAGGGACAAAATGTAGTTTAGTCTTTAAATATCAAAATGATTCAGTTGGAGAATTCTGATTGGTTTCGACACTCGCCACAGAACAACTTGAACGTTGCTACTCCCGGAGGACTATTTATTTTTCTTTTTTTCACAATGCCATGTATGTACATATTCCTTTTGCCTTTTGTGCTCCTGCCTTATGTAATGTACTTCCAACATTCACTTTGATCCAAACATTGGGTAATCTTATTCTGATTTCAAATACTCACTTCTCAAAATTCCTCAGGTAAGTAAAAAATATTATTTCCACCTCTTCAATGATCCATCAGAGGTAACTGGACATTACATTAATTCTAAAATGACACTGGAGAATATTTTTTATATCTGACAATTGATATGCTCTTCTTGAGTATTTATAAATGAGAACTGATTCTGACCTACGGAAGGTCACAACCTGAGCCATTTCACTAACATCTAGACTGCTGGCTACAAACTCGGCATCAGAACTGACTGCCACAGCTATAAATATAGAGCAGTGTCATTTTTTATGCCAGAAATGCATTTTGTCTTTGTCTGAACACGCTCTCCTTCAGAGCAGGTTTGAAAGCTTTTACTCTTAGGCCATTATTTCACCACTGCCACATTCCTCCAGTCTCTTGGAAGTGGTCTGCAAAGCTCAGTACGCAGTGCAGGGTGGCGCCATCTCTCTGGGCTGTCTTTCAACTGTTGGAAGAGGCCAGCAAGAGAGACTGAGCTTGCAACCCCAATCGATACGTATTCAAGTGTGGAAATGAGTTGCCTGTTAATAAGGAAGATACTTTACTTATCTTAATGTTTTTCAATCTTCACAGATTATAATTGCAAAAATAGCCCTCAGCTTCTCCAGCTGACTGTGAGCTACAAAAGGAAAGCCAACATGCAAGTCATTGTTGCTTAATTATAAACATAGTAAAATCTTGAATAATATCTTGAGCCCTTGAATGGACTTCTGGTTTTATATTTTTCTCTCAAATTACATTATTATAAAAAATGAACAAAATATTATCCACTCAAACCAAACTAGCTTTATTTCCTCTAATTATCTTCTTTTATCAATTGTAACTATATTCCCTAAAAGTTACTCAGTGAATCAAAGAGACAATGGACTTCAAAACAAGTGAGAAGCACCTCCTCCCAACTGGGCATTAATTCTTGAAAACCTTGACTATTTTGATTATTATTTCTTAATTGGTCTACAAACTAGTTAGATCTATGCAAGATAAGTTCCTAACCCCATAGAGTGCCAGAAAATAATGGTGTTCCTAAAATGTTTACAGGAGCATAATTGACCTATACTCATGTTAAATCCACCCATGCCGGTTGTTTTGCTAATCTACTAACAGATGTTATTTAATATTAATATTCAATATAATTCTCCAGTGGGAATTCCAATACTGCAAAAAAACCTATTACTTAGATATACGGGAAGTGTAACCACGTTAGAAAATGAACTAAAACTTTATTTAGTTCTACATCTGAAGAAATCAGGGAATACAAACATTGTCTGGAAGAAGGCTATGTTCCTAGTAGATACTTTTAAAGAAATTGATTTTATTCACTTTTTCTACTGGTTGAATATATGTGTGCCTCCTCCAACTCATGCATTAAATCCCTGGTTCCCAGTAGGGTGTTATTTGGGAGTGAGCTTTTGGGGGGCAATTAGACCATGAATGTGGTGCCTTCAGGAACGGGACTCTTGCTTTTCTGTGCAGAGACACAGAGAGATGAGCTCTTTCTCTGCCATGTGGAGGATACAGTAAGAAGACGTGTCTGCAAATTAGGAAGAGGATCTTTATCTGACAGTGTACTGTATTTCTGTGAGGCCTTATTGTGTGCTTCTCAGCCTCTAGTACTTTGAGAAACATGTTTGTTTTTTAAGCTACCCATTCTATGGAATCTTGTTTTAGCATCCCAAACTGACCGAAACAACTGTTATTTTTTGTTTCGACATTTTTCTCCACTAAAAGTGATATACTTTCAAAATTTTGTATATAACTATACATAGGTTCTGTATTTGTACAAGAATAAAATAGTTGATAAAATTACTGCTTTCCTATACCCAACTGTGATTCATTCATTTATATTGTTAGCACCATTTAAAATTTGTTTAAAGTAAGAAATGTCCGGCTCTACCTTTAACACAGGAAATCAGTAAATCTGAGGTGGAGTAAAGCAATAGTGCTTCCACAGATGCTCAGTTGCTAATGCTGCATGCTAAACTTCGCAGATCATGGTGGTGGGATGTAATTCCGTGGTTGAGGACCTGTTCACTACATGTAGGTTTTGATTTGAAAATCTGCTCATCGTAGATAAAATGTCAGAATAATCTATGTTTCTCAACGTACGGTACAAAAGAAGAGTTTCCTTTTAGGTACCTAGACATCTAAGTTATTTAGAGATTTCCTCAAATAAACTTCCAGTTTCCTGAGTAAATTTATCCACATTTATTTTTGCTACTAGATCTTTTTATGTGAAAGAGTTCAAAAGGATTTCTCAGTTGTATCTAGTTGATTCCTGACTTAATAGAATTCACACTTCTCCATATCTCCACATATTATTCTCACTCTTCGTTTGCCAAAAGGTCTCTTTGATGTAAAGACTTTGAAAGTTACTACTGAAATATAAATGCTAATTTTTGAGAGTAACACATTAAAACAAAAACGAGGAAAATTTAGAAAATAGATTTTATACCAAACAAATTTTTATTTAACGTAATAAGCATTTTCATTGTCTTTTAACTGAGAGTTTAAATAAAGTCTTCTTGCTTCTGTTTAATTGTACTTCAGAGTGTGATACTCTGAGTGTAGCATAATTTAGGGTTGGTTTTATGTTACTTTTATGTCCTAACTTGATACAGTTAAAAGCAGACTGTACCAGATATAAGCATGTACCAGATATAAGCATTAACTGTACCACAGATCCTTCTACTTTATATCTTGAAAGTAACTTGTGTATGAAATCCAAAATTCTACAAAGTACATCACTGAATTCTTAGTGCTCAAGATTTACCTACTCTATCCATAGGTAGCTAATGGCAGAGTCAGATGCCATAAATGAAGACACAAGGTCAAATATGCTTTTCTGCAAGAAAAGTCAAGAAATTTTAAGCTTCAAAGAACCCCAAATGTGGAAGACTATTCATCAGCAAAGAAGGAAAGGCTCAGAAAAAAAGGTGAGCACGTAAGTATAATTGAAGAATGAGAAAGTCTGGGGTGAAGGCAGGTTGGGGCACCTCTCTTAGGAAGTTTCTTAGGCTTCCATTTCTGTTCAGTCTTTCAACCAGGCAGTGTGGGATTGTAAGGTGTTAAAACTCTTCTTTGTGACCTCACTCTGTGTAGGATCTAAACAAGCCCATCTCTTGGGAGTTGAGAATAGAGCAGTGGTTATCAGAGCTGTGTGTTAGGGAGTAGGGAGGAGTGGGGAAAAGTTGAGTGCTGAGGACTAAGTTACAATTAGATAGGAAAAAGTACTCTGGCGTGCTACTGCACAGCAGGTGAGCAAACACAATGATAATGTACTGCTCACTCAGAAAGACAGCAAAAGAATTTCGGAAGTTTTCACCTTTAATAAATGATAAATCCTTAAGACAAATATGTGTAATCTGATTTAAACATTACACAATCTATTGGTATTCAAAAATATATGTAATACTTGTGATTTTATGTACGACTTAATAAATTGAATAAAAAAGCAAAGAAAACTACTCTTTGTACTGAACTATTGAGGAAAACAGAAAAATCATGTCACTATAGAGTTAAAGGATTTTGAAAGAAAACATAAAACACAAAGGCATGATGGTAGCTTATGAGTGTGCGCTCAAGTAGAAATAGAGAATATTGAAAACAAAACAAAGAGAATAGCTTAAATTCTTAAATAGCTTTGCTGACTTAAATTCAAACAGAAAAATGTGAACCCAGTATCAGCGTTTAGATCCAGAGCTCTAAGCCTTTGCTATTATCAAAAAATGTGCTAAAGCAACCCACAGCATTTAAAAATTACAGAAGATACGGACATTGGTGATCTGTATGAATTTTACCATTTGTCACCTTGTTTCAGGAACTTACATTTCCCAACACTTTAGCAGATATAATTAAAATCATATTTTGAAAGTCTTATAATCCGCACTCAAATGGATGAAGAGATTGTTCAAAACGAAAACTAGAACTGTAAATCACGGAATTTTCTTCAGGATAACTGTAAAGGACCAATCTTTTCACAAGGGGAAACTCTCAGAAACACTATCCTACTGAAGAATTCAAAGCTACCTTATTTAAAATACGTTGACATTAATTCATCCAAATTCCCATGAAGTAGTAACACTCTATAGATCTTACATAGAATGCATCATAGGTGTTACAGGAATATTCCCCTGAGAGCCAGGACAGAGCTCTGCTCTTTACTCCTTAGCCATGGTCCTGGAGAGTTAGGGACACTCCTTCTCTTTGGTTCTCTCCACTCTCTCTCTGGTGGAAAAGGACCTAAGTTACCTTATTTGTATCACACCCTTAAGTCATATTTTTTCTTCAATTTTACTACCTTTCAAAAAGGATTTGATACTAATAGACATAACTGTACTGCTTATGTCTGGTGGTTTATGGAGGGGAACAGTTAATGCTTAATTTTTTTTTATATATTTTGACCAATTTTACATGCTTATATCTGATAATCTGAGCAATGTATGTGACGATAATAATATGCAGTATAACAACCACCGGTGAATTCCTACCAGCCTGTCTAATGAAATTACGCATTGTGTCTAATGTTCTTTAAAATTATTATTTCCTTCTTCCCTTTAATGGTTTGATCAATCTTCTATTCTTACATTTGGTAATCTGAGCAATTTCACTGAAGATAACAATGTGTAATATAACAACCACTGTTAATCCCTATCATTTGGTTTCAAATCCCGTATCATTTTTAATGTCCTTGCTTTGTTTTGTTTGTATTTTGCTATTGGTTTTTTTTTTGTACTATTTTCTTTAAAATAAAAAAAAGAAAAATGATCAGAAGTGACCTTCAGTTTGGTTTGTGCTGGTTTTCTGTCATTTTAAGGATAATTTTAGCACCTTTATTCTGTAAAAACTATATTACATGTAGGAATTTTTTCCCAACCTTTATATAGGGGAAAATGTTAAAACATTGCATTAGACCAAAGACAAAACAAAACAAACAAAAAAGATTAATGGGTAGTCTACCTAGCATTTACTTGTGGGTTATCTGGACCATTCATTGTCTTTGAAATATTTCACAGCTCCTTAAAATTGTAGAAGATTAACATTAACACAAATGGTTCTTGGTAGACATGCAAATTAGTTGTGTGGAATGCAACTGTTTTTTTATGTTTTTTTTTTGTTCTGTAAATAGACTTACTTTGCATAACGTTGTAAATTCATCTTGGCATTCTTTATTCACATACATGTATGTGTGATCCTTTGAGTTTTCTTTGAACTAGTTTAACATTTCACTGATTAGCTCATTAACTAATAAGCTAAACAAAATCTTTGAAATGTGTTCATAGTTTATCAGTATGAGAATCACAATTAGATTTTTTAAAAAGCCTTTAACACTCCATGCACTAAGTCAGGTAACATAAAAATCACAGCATCAAAAACTGAAATCATAAATGAATTTGAGGCTTCCTACCTGGTGGGAGAGATTGGGGAACTCACGTAAATGAATGGCACTAATTAATGCCAAAGGAGGACAGGGTGTTAAGAAGCAAAAGAATCTAAAAAAGTACTGTTTTTGTACCTAATTATATAATTGCCCTTTGGGATGTTATGACTATTGATCCTGATAGGTCAATTTGGATTGAGAAATGCCTCGTAGATTATCATAAGTAAATTAGTAGGTTACCTAGGTGTCAAGGGGTAGGTCATGGAGGCACGGCCTTGAGTTCTGTGTATGGTCCCCTGTCTGTTCATTTCTACCATTGCTTTTCTGCTGCTTGTCAACCTTCAACGAAGCAGCAGGGCCGCACCATGCCTGTCCACCATGATGTTCATTCCAGTTGACGATGGACTCATTCTCCCTAAACAGTCCTTCTTTAAATTCTGAGTATGATGAAAGGTGTCCAGTAATGGGAATGCTGAGTAATACATATATCCTAATAACTGCTCTGTAAAATGTATATAAATATTTTAAATAATATAGAACCAAAATATTTATCACATAATTCACCTATGTAATCTTTGCTCCATTTGCAAAGGTTTAATATTTAATTTCAAAATTCTTAGTTATTAAGTAAAAAAAAAAATTTTATACATCACTGTTGTTTTCCACTTCAAAGAACTGTGACAGAAAGAGTGCTGGTAAGAAAAAGTATAGAGATGGACTGTTTGTTTTTCTCTCCAAGAGCACATTATTGAACCTGACACTATTTAAAGCATTTTGGCAACAGCCACTCTGTGTATCTATTCTAAGTTCTTCTACACATACTGAGTTTGTACATAGAATGAGTCAGGCCTTGCAAATTTTTTTTTTTACTAGACTGCTGTTATTCTGTGCTTATCACACAGTCCCAGTAGGCTCCATGATCCCTAATAGAGGGGAAATACCATCTTTTCTTTCTGTTATTTTAAATAGAATAAAAATAAAAATAATACAGAATTTAAAAACAAGATAATAGGAAATTAGCAATGGTTGTTATGATGCATACTGCTATCTTGAAGGTAGTTGTTCAGATTACCAGATATAGGCATGGGAATCTTTTTTGTTATTTATATAAGAGCAAACATAAAAAATGACCACTAGTACCTGACCTATAGGCAAATTAGTGGTACCAGGACAGGCCCAGCAATGCTGGCCTCATAAGAAAGAACACTGTATTATTTGTACTTTAGGAATAAAAAAGATTGAATTTTGAACCCTGCCTTATAGTTATTAGCTATGGGACTCAAATATCACTTCTTTAAACAGTATATGTTTCAGAAGAATGATAGAAGATTAAACAAAATACTCTAAAATCAAATGTAATTTTGTGTTGGAAACAGGACTTGATAGATAACTAATAGAAAATTATAACAGTTTCCATTACTGGACATTTACTACATGTCAAATGTCATTCTTCATTACTGTTAAATTATTATTATTATTCTTACAGTCATCACCATCATCATCATCATTTAAAATGTGTGAACACTCTTTTTGAAACTGTTTTTGCATTGACTGTGGACACATTCTTTAGCACTAAAACCAAGAATGGAATTCTAACTGTTCACAAAAGTCCGATGGAGCAATGTGTGGAGTGGAGGAGAGGTTAGCACTGCTACACAACAGACTAAGAGGACGGAAAACTGACAGAAACACTGCAGTGGTAGAGGGTAAAAGAAAACGTGATTGACATCTATTTAATCACAAATGGTACAGATATGGTGAACATGAATTTGTTCATTAAATCCTGAACTACTAGGATGAGGGGAACCTTTTGACATACAGGCAAGGTAATTTAAAAATGAATAAAGAAAATCCAACTTCAAATAGCAGATAGAAAAGCTATTAAATATGTTTTGCTGTGATATGGGGAGGAAGGGAATAAGAGTGGAACAAAATTAGTTGGTTCTAATATATAGAAATCTACAGATGACTCCAAAAACAGGAAAGGACGAGGTTCAGAGACAACTGCAGCTTTCCAAAATTTTACTGAGTTATTACAACAAAAAATTTGGCTGTGGAGGTTAAAGAGTTGTGATCCAGCATACGGGAGTTATTTCAGTTTTGTGACTGAATCATTTCTTAAAATTAATATTCAAAATTTCCAGTGAACCAAATTTCAGTTAATAGAACATATAAAAATATATATGTTCTATATATGCATATAGAAACAGATAAAAATATGTATGTACTCTGTTTGTATAAATATAGCATAATGCATTCAATTAAGCAGTTCTATGAAACAGTAAGTAAACTAATTACAAATTGGTTCAAGGAGAGTTAGAAGTGAGATCTTTTAGAGAAAACAAACAGCATGGGGATAGTTGGGAAGTATAATGTTCTTTACTCCATACTTGAATTTGTTCTTTTTAATAGTGATATCATTAGTGGACATTAAAGGGAATATCAAGTAGCATTCCTTTTAGCATGAATTAAGAATAAATGATTAAATTATATGCTTGGATTCACTTTCATTTGTTATGTATCAGATTAAACATGATTGAGTTCTCAGCCATATGAAACATGATCTAGACCTGTTCACAAACTCTTTCAAAGATTGTAAGGATTTAAGAAATTCCAAAGGGGCAGGCAAGCAGCTGTTATGCTTCTGAAATCTTTGCTTTCCAATAGTCCTATTTTCAGAGGAGTCTTTAGGAGCTAGACAGTGTATCTGAGCGTCTCACTCGACTGTCTGCCTCTCAGAGATAGGCAAAAGCAGTAAACTGATGGGAGCTGAGCTTCACAAACAAATTGGAAGCTAGCTGTATTTACGCACAACTTCGTGGTTAGCCGCAGTCATTTCCTATCTCAGAACACCAAAGAGTGTACTGTATTTTCTACTGTGGCGTGTGTAGCACATTTCAAAACAAATGTATGCTATGAACTAAGAAACATAATGGGGCAGAACATGCAGACATATATTATTTTGCCTCCTACGCACTTGAAACTCCTCTTCTGTGCTCTAGCAGCTTTGGAAGCTGGTGATGACAGATACATATTTTCTGCACCACAGAAAACAATGCACACAGAGAGACAGGCGCTATATTTGATCAACAGCTCATCATCACTTAGAGGAATTCTTTCACTACTTAGTGCTTTGGAAGTAAATTATTATGTGGAAGTTCCAGAACCTAGAGAATCACTAAAGGTGCCTTTAGTGAATGGGCACACAGGGCAAATGTTTGGTGCTCTCTATCTCTTACTGTGTGTCCCTATTCCAGAGTCTTGGGATGCTGGTTGTTACTTGTTTATGTCTATATCTAAACGTCCTGTAAGGTCTCACGTGTTTGTAGGTGGAGCACTGGAAAGGTGACTGAATCATGGGAGTGCTGTAGGAAATTGTGATGTTAGGGGTTGAGCCCTGGTCAGAAGACTCCCATGGACACTACCTAAAAGGGTGTACCTCCTGCCCTCGGTACCGTCTTTGCTTTCTTTCCTAGCTACTACCAGATTAGCAGTTTTCCTCTGCCCAGTCCCTTCCACCATGCTGCTGACTAAGCAAAGAGTGAAACTTTTGCTGGGGATATAGCTCAGCTGCTCCGAGCTTGCCAGGCAAGCACAATGTCCTGAATTTGATTCCCAGTACAACAATAACCCAAAAAAAGCATGAAACTTTTAAGATGTGAGTGAAATTAACCCATTTCTCCTTTCAATTATGGATGTTGGGTATTTGACCTACTGACCATGAAAGTGATAAGATACTGTGTAGCCACCTGTGTTTTCTCTTTTAGTCTGAGATATAAACCAGTGGTGAAAAGACTATTGCCCTTTTATTAAACATGCAATGGAATTAAACAGGCTACATAACATTCTGAAGGTTCAATCACTTGACCTAAATCTGTAGTATTTCCTAGATTAATTCCATTTCCATTTGGTTCTTTATTTGTTAAAGGAGTTGATGGAATTAATCCATCAATATGAATCTTCCTTGTTCTCAAGTTTCTGAGCCAGACAGTGGTGTATGTTTTAGCTTCACATTCTGTGTGTTCAGCTATTTTCTTCCAGTCTTCAAGTGTGATGCATTTGCACATACTCACACAACTACACACACTCACAAAATTGTAGTACAACATTAAAGTAGCCATTGCATCATAACATAACACTAGTAGGCCTTTTTCCTACCTAATAGGAGAAACAGACTAGCAAAATAGGCATTGTTTCTATCACAGATGAGGAAACCTCAGGGAGGATAAGTATCTCAATTGAAACCAATCACAGAGCTACTTTGTCAAGATATCTATGACTTAAGCAGACATCTCAGATACTAAAGGTCCCTATATCTTCATTATGTCACACTGCTGTCACTTGCTGCCACCTCTAATTTACCCAAAAGATCATTTTACATTAAATCCCTACTTTTCTTCTCCTCTCGGCATTCATTCCACAATTTAGTCTTTGGGTATGCTTCACAGTATTTCCACAAAATAAAGATGGCAAGACTAGAACTCTTCTCTTTCCAAAACAGTAGT
>NW_004955440.1:8446087-8552072 GCF_000276665.1 Chinchilla lanigera
TAGAACTTTCTAAAAGTCACATAGTAGAAGTGTTAGTTACTGGGAATATGGCACAGGAATCACTTTTCATAAATAATAACACTCTGGAAGGCTGAGGCAGGACAGGCAGCAAGTTTGAACCCAGACTGGGCAACTTGGTAAGTTAGTGAGATACTGATTTCAAATAAAAATAACAATAAGAAAATGGAGCTATGGTTGCAATTTAGTGCAAAGCCCCCGTATTCAATTCTTCTGCCACTCACAAAAGAAGCAGTAGCTTTCAAATTTTACCATGTAGCATATTTTTTAAAATTAAAGAATCCTTTGCACTTTAAATGTACTTAGCTGTGACAGATTCGGTGAGTAGCTGTTTCCTTTATCCCTTGTTAGCACTACAGTATTCCCTCAACAACATGAAAATGCATCATATTATTTCATTCACTCAGTGATTTGCTGGATATTCTGTTGCAAACTTACAGAGGGCAGTGATTGAGAATTCTCTGAGTCCCATGGAATAAATTCCCCTCCCGTCAAGCTACTGAAGGAAGCCACTGAACCAGCACTGGGAGGAGTTTCAGACATTCACTCCCCTACACCGCCTGAGCCCGCACCAATCACCCTTGAATTTCCCATGAAGGCAAAGTGTTACCGAGATGGATCTTACCTTGCAATTCTTTCTGATTCTTTCAGCTACATTCAATGTTGACTCGAATTAGCAAAGAACAGTGGCATAAATGAAATATCTTGAGATGTTATTTTTATTACTCATTTTATTTTATTACAGTTACTTTTCACACACCCAAGTCATTTTACTTCTCATCAGTATGCTACTAATGTAGGTAATAGTATTTTGCATTAGTATATCTGGTAAAGAGCAGTTAAAATACGTTCTCTTTGATTTTCATTTTATTTTTACTTTTGAAATTTAAAAAGAAAAGTGATTAACAAAAGAATGCAACCAACTTTTAAAATCAGTTAGTAAGACAGTTATAATAGTTGATACATTCTGTATTGCTGTCTTCCTAGTAGTTATTCAGAGTACAAGATACACGCATGATGTCGTGTCCAAATAATATTAGCACAAAATCTTCCTTTCAATGAACTAAGAGAAACTAGCTGTATAACTATCAGAACTGCCTTTGCACACATATAAAATATGTTCTTTTGAACTGCAACCATCCATGGAAAGACAGGAAAGAAAGAAGAAATGAAAAGTAGGGATGAGGAGGGGAGAAGAAGAACACAATTAGATTGTCAGGAAAGAAAACCCCACAGGATGGTAAAATGGAAGGGTAAAACATTAAAATGTTTCATCTCTACTGCTCAAGTTGTCTTAGAAATCGAGCTCTTATATTCAGGTCTTCTTCATCAGCACCTCGGTTGCCAAGCATTAAAATCAACCAACACTATATTTTACAAAGTTCACTTTGAGGTAAGGCAATTAGATGGATAAGGTAATTGTCTCACACGGTGACTGGATATTGTGTTATGAATAGAACAGTGTAAAAATGAATGAATTTCAGTCTTATAGTAAACAACTTTGCAGAAATGGCATTCTATGTTTCCCAGGTATTTACCCACTTAACTCCTGCTGCTGTTTACTCACTCAGTGAATTTTCTGTAGCAGTTTTTATGAACAGCACTTTCTATGGTCAGAATTGAAATCCACTTGAAAAATGAAGGAAGGAGAAATCTAGCTATCCCTGAAAATTTGGCAATTCTCTCTCTAAAAGTCATGACAAGTTTGGTCAGTAAAGAGATACAGACAGTAACATAGCTTAGCGGCATGGTGTCTGCCAAGTGCAAGATCCTGAGTTCAATGCCAGGTATCAAAAAATAAAAAAAATCAAAAAAAATATATCCTGGAAAGTGACATTTGTTTGAAAAAAACTTAGATGAGCAGTATGACATTCAAGGAAATGTGAATAAGTTCTATTATTTGAATGGTCCTTTTTGTGGCTTTACAGACATTAGATCTGGATTTATTCAGAATCAAGAATATCCCGTGGCTACCCTGAAAAAGATAACAGATAACTATACATAGTTTTGAAGAATAATCCTCTAAGAGAAGTAGGAGCCATTTAGCCTCTCAAAATGACCAAGTTGCTCAGTAAGCTGCTTTCACAGAAATGATAGCGGTTCTTTTTGGGATATTTTACTTTGTTTTGTTTCTGAGACAGGGGCTTGCTACATAATTCTGGGTGGCCTTGAATTTACATTTAGCCAGAGCTGGCCTGGAACTCCCAGAAATTCTCCTGCCTCAGCCTCCCAAGCCTGAGATTACAGACATGCACCACCACACCTGGCATGATGGTGATGATTCATCTGATTTCCTAAATTACATTTTTGCATAAATGTCAAATAGAAAATATTCATTTATTTGTTCCTGTCTGAGAAACTATTTCCCTAGCTTTCGTGTTCATAACCTTTTCTGCTGGAAGTTGGCTACTAAATCATATTGTAATACAAAAAAAAACAACCCTCAGTGTTGGTGAATAATTATCATTTGAGGATAGATGGATATGTATTGTTTTGGATTTGTGGTTTTTTATTTGTGGATAGAATTTTTCAGCCAGGAAAATGCTGCAGTTAGTAACACAACTCTTATTTCACTCTTACTGGGTAATTCAGAATCATATCTACCTGACAGACATGATTTGAAGACCCTTATAATATCGTAAGTGAAGATGGTCTTTTTGACGTGTATCATTAAAACTATCAAAATTTATAAGGATACTGTTTCGGGGTGAATTCATCTTACGTCCAAGTAACAGTCATATATTTTTAGTTCCTATACATTATTTTCAATTAATAAAACTTTACTTCAATTTCTACTTATGCACTATGACAAAATGATACTGTCCTTTATGCATTTAATCTCCATTACCTATGACCATCATTAATCCCATTTATCCTTTCAACGTTCACTTGCCATGCTTGCATTTCTTTTCGTGTCCTATTCCTCCTTATTTTATTTTTTTTCTGTGAAATATTGCCCCCAGGCGAAAGTCAGCTCTGTAATTGGAGTATGAAAATTCCAAAGAAGAAGAAGTATATGTTTTAGACACTGATCGTATGGGCTCTGTCCAAAACTCGCCACTGTGGAGTAGTTACACAGCAAAATTACTAAAAGCCCTAACATAACATATGTTTGTGAACATCAAGCATATGGCCAGCGAGGCGTGTGTGATGTAGGTAAAGGAACTGCAATGTCAGCTTCTCACAGAGGCTTTGTTTTCCCATTGCAGTTTAGAGCAGCACATCTGATTGTATGCTTCTTCTATGCAAGGGCCTGCATTACAAATGCCTTTGTGATGAGCACTGGAGGAGACTTTCCCTTGTAAGGAACCAGCAACCAGGCAGATGAGCAAAGAGTAGGAGACCTTGCAGCAGTCAGTGCTCTTTTTCAAGCAGTCACTGAATGAATAAATGTTAAGCCCATGGGAGAAATGCAAATGGAACTTGGTTTATTTCTCCATTCATTAATTTACCTATGAATTCAATAAACATTCAGTGTGCATAACTTATGTGTCAGGGTGCGTGCCAAGCAAAGGGTAGAACAGTAGTGCACAGCTGTAGTACACTCCCAGAGCATGCCACAGAGAAGCAAAGAGCCCTTCTATCCTCAGCCACACGACAGCACTCTTTGGCTCTGAAGGGTGCAACGCAGAGCACATTCTCTTGAGGTAGGAATTTCTGTGAATGGAGATATTGCTAGCATGGAAGGGCACAAGGGGAGGAGTCCATTTCTGGGCTGTTGAACTAGAGTCAGTGTAAAAGGAAGAAAGACTGCTATAATCCTATCTTCTGCAATATCCAAAGATCTTGGTGTCAAACCATTGGAACTCAAGCTCCCACATCACAATGGAATTTTCCTTGACTGTGTAGCTCAAACACTAAATTTTCAGGCTGCAATTTAAAAAAACAATCTGAACCTATTCTGAAGAATAAGTTGTACAGTTTCTTCTCATGATTTTCCTCACTGATCACTTCATAAATTTTATTTAGTGTCATCACTTTATGATTTTACCTAGATGTGTAATATTGTGTACTTCCAAACTTGTAGCCGATTATGAAGAAATATCAATCTAGTCAACCTTCACAATAACATTTCAATGTATAGCCACCAAATTATATTTATATGGAAGAAAAAGTAAAGTAAGTTAAGCAAGTCACACTTATAATTCTAATATTTAAATGAGTATATTTCAGTTTTTCCTTAATTCTCCAATAAAAAAGAAATAAGGATGTGGTTATCACTTAGAGGAAAGCATTTAACTAGAGTGTGTGTGTCCCTGGGTACAATCCCAGGGACTTCAGAAAAACTCAGTAGCAGCTACTAACTTATAATTATCCTTTTGCAGTATGCAGAACTGTGCATGGATACTTGTGGTGTGGGGATTGCAAAGAAGTGTGAAAAGATGAGATGCAAAGCCCAGTATAATTTTAAAACTGATTTAAATATAGAAATGTAATTGATTTTGGTATCACATGTAAAATTCATGAATTCATTCATAAGAACTACTAGTTTTTTGTAATTTTGTTGATTTTTTTTTTTACTTAGAATATTTTCTTAAAATCATGCAGTTTTTTCCCTCAACCTGTTGGTTTTAATTTAGTTTTCTTCTCTTATTAAGTAAACTAGGACTTCATATGGGATTGAAATGGATTGGGGAATGGGTATCTATCTTGTTTATCTTCGTACAGGAGAAGTGTTCAATCTTTCATGATTAAAAATTATGTGATCCAAGCCCTCTGGGAGGCTGATTCAGGAGGATCATAAGTTTATACTAAGTATGGGCAACTCAGTGACTTACCTAGACCTGTCTCAAAATTTAAAACGATTCCTTTTTTTTCCTATTAGGGAATTCTCTTTAGACTTTAGCTTTCATGGAGTTTTCAAAAATACATACTGTCTTTTATGAAATTCCTTTGTTGCAGAGATTATTGTGTAGGTTTTCCTCTTTATTCTTTTTATAGAGTGAATTATATTGGTTTTGCATATTGAAACAACCACTACATCCAATGTCAGCAACGTTTGATTATTATTTATTATTCATTTTATACATTGATGGATTTCATTTATTTATATACTGTTGATGACTTTCTCAACTTTGTTTGTAACTGGTAATATAAACTCTTGCTGAGGATGAAAAGAACTGAAACTCTCCCATATTGATAGTGGGAACACAAATTGGACAAGTACTTTAGAAAACACTTGGGAAGTGATCAAACATTTAAGTATTTGTTTATGTGACCCATAAATCCCACTGATAAAAATACAAGTAGGAGCAAGGCAAATTTATGTTAATGTACAGTATGTTTGAGAAAGTATAGAGCACCTATATTCATAGCTATTGAAAACTGAACACAACACAAATGTCTTTCAGTGATTGAACGGGAAAGCAAACTATGATACATGTACCCAAAGAATTCTAATCAACAATCAAAAGACCTAGGCATTGATACCAAAAACAATGTGGGTAAATATCAAGTAAATTAAACTGGGTGACAGAAGCCAAACATTAAAGGTTAGATACTTTGGCAGTGCACATAACTTCATATTAGGAATTATAAAATAACAATATTATTTTATAATATATATTTTATAATAAGTATTTCATCATATTGAAATTATAAAATAATAAGGAAAAAAGATCAGTTTTAGAGGCCAAAGTGGAGGGAAGGAATTTATAAGTAGTGAAAACGAATATCTTAGATGGTTAAAATGTTTCAAATATGGCTTGAATTAATGTTACATAATGTTAAATTTTACTGTACATGAAAATATAGGTTTTACTGTATTTCACTTATTGCCCAACCAATCTGACCAAACGACAGAAAATGTTTTTCTGAATAATGTCTGTAGCATTTGTGAATGTTGCCCATCATTAAGCTACTGATTTCTAATAAAAATTAGTGCACTTTCTTATTAAACTTATTCTTTCTAGAGTGTTCTTATGTTGCAATAAATTTACTTAAAGCTATTATTTCAACCAGATCCATTATGTTTTGATAGAATACTCAAATATGTATAAAAGATAGAATTCTCACAATCTGAACTATCAAATACCCATTCTTTGCTCAGTTTTTCTTAGCTGCTCAGAAGTTCCACATCTCTGAGATAGAAATATGCTTTCTTTTGACAAATATTCTTTAATATAATATACCTGCCTCTACAAGATTTATGTGACAAGGCCTGTATACAACTCTCCAAAGGAAAATACAGCTAGTGTCCTTTTGTTGTTCATAACAAGCCCAAGATTTGAGCTACCTAACATCTAAAGTCATTTTACAGAAACCCTCTTGAAATAGCTTGGCTGTAATAATCAGTTTGTCTAAGATTGAAGGGAGGAATCCTGACCTGGGAAGTTTTTGTGAGAAAACTTGTTTCTCCTACTTGTTTCTGCCAGAGTCTCATAAGCTGGGTTGGTTGAAATAAGGAATTAGAGCAGCAGTGCTGATGTCAAAGCCCTCTATGTATTAAAAATTAAATAATATCATTAGAAACTGTGTAAAATATTAGAATAATATCCAAATATTAGCATTCATTAAATTGTGGCTCCTAAGTGTAGCACTATTCTTTGGAAACAATTAATACACAACTTCTAGATAAGGATTGATGGGAATCAGGTTTTTAATAGGACTGGTTGTCTGATTCCCTAAATGGGGCTGAATTTATATGCATCTCTTCTGTTCTTACAAAAGGATACCACAGTTAAGAGCTTCATTTACTACAGTACCCGCATGCAGTGAGTACTCAGTGAATGTTAGCTACTTACAGCAATAGTGATAATATTGACCGTACACCAACAGTAAGAGCGGTCCGTATGCCACAATCCAGAATGATAAAACCAGCAGCTATGTTGTTGTTTTGTTTTCATTTTAATGGTATTATCCACAATAAGCAGGCTTGTCACTGATTGCAAGTCTTAGGTTTAGGTTTATAAAAAACTAACATGATCTGATAAAAACATGTTGGGATGTATAAAAAGACACCAGTTTTATAATTTCTCCTTTGGAGAAGGGTCTATTCATTTAAGTGGGAAATCTTTGATCAGGTCCTTTGTTGCCTGGGAGCTCCTTTTTTCAAGATAATTTTGCATTAGTCCTCTGTCTGAGTCAAAACTGGAAAACATATTTTTATCATTCTGCAGGTTGTTTCTTCACTCTGTTGCCTGCTTCCTTTGTTGTGCAAAAGCTTTTTCATTTTATATAATCACACATGTTGACTTTGGGCTATAATATAGCCACAAGTCCTTGCAAATCCTTGAAGCTGGGTGGCTAAGATCCATTAAACAATTCAGGTTAGGAATAGAGAAATAGTTTAAGCCTAGTAGTTTCCCACATTAAGAGTATCTTCCGATTGCTTCTTTGGATTTATTTTTCAGGCGTTAATAGCTTGAGCACACAGAGTTTGAATCCCAGCCTCACTGTTATTGATAAGATGTTTGTCTCTGGAGAAAAACCTTGCATTTATCTTCATGTATATTTTATCATGAAAAATTATCCGTGAAAGACTCCAGGAGAGATTCAGTTATTTAATTAAAATAAATGTATTCTGATAATGAATAGAATTAAGCCTATAATACACATTCTTACATTTTATTTATATTTAAGACTTTTTTCTTAATTTCCCCAAAGAGTTAATTATTCCACATATAATTCTTCTTATCTTAGTTACACTTCAGAGCGGTTGTCTCAAGCTGAGTTCTAATACATCCTGGGAATTCTGGATTGGCTCCCGGGGGCTGTGGTGGGCTGTAGCCTGGGTAGCTGGTAAGAGAGCAGGGACCCTTCTTTCTATGCGGCTTGCACAACAGTAGTCAAGAGCATCAATAATTTACATAATGTAATGCCTACTACAAAGTCAAAGAAAAATGCTTCTTGACTGGAAGAACAAAAGCAAAAACCCTCGCATTATGCTGGAACTTGAGACTCTCATGACAAGCCGTAATTCTCCCTCACCAATTGCCTTTCCTACAGAAAAAAATATTTTACAAAATGGGGTAACAATTTCCTTGGTAACAAAGCATTGCATATTTTATTCATTGCATATATAGTAGCTCCACAAAAATGTAAGTATGTTCATTTTATGTGTTTTGTAATTAGAGTTAAACACAAGAACAGATAAATTGACTCAGTTTGAATTATACAGGTAAACTTTCTAGAGTTTTATAATTGGTATAAAATTATTAGTAAGAATTTTCATTTCTTAAAAAGTAATCTTTTAATTGTTTTGACATTATTTTCTCTATTGAGGATATAATTTGTACTGAAGCGATTCTAAAGTATTTCAGTTTAAAAATTCATAATATACAAAGAAATGAAGCATTCCAAAGTAAAACTCTTCTAAGAGAAAGAATAAACTGAGAGAATTACATTAAAAACATTAGAAAAGTAGAAAAGTGCACTGAATTTTATATGTATATATACTTATATATGCAACTACAGTGTTTATTCATCTTTTTAATGATAACATATAAGTAAAAAACAGACTTAACCACATATACTGAAAAATTTTTCCAACTCTGTTGTGCTTTGTTTGCATTCCGTCATGTGATATAGTCACAGAAAACCTTGGCACCTATTTAAAAATACTTGATAGATACTTAAAAAGATTTTACGTTATTCTTTTTCTTTTTTTAATTCTCTTCAATGGTCAATCTTCGATCAATCTTGCACTGTTACATTTCGTAATCTGAGCAACTTCGTTGAAGATAGCAAAATTAATATAACACCACTGCTAATTCCTATCATTTTGTTCTGAACCCTGTATCATATATATTGTTTTTGCTTTATTTTGTTTTTATCTATATTGTTGGTATTTTGCTATTATTCTTTTTGATTATTCTCTTTAAAATAAAAAAATTATGCAAAAGCAAATATCAACTATGGTATTTTTATATTTGCTGGCTGTCTATAATTTCAACCAACAAGTACATATAAGAATTTGGGCAGTCCTCAGAGGGAAATTTATAGCGGTGAACTCCCACCTCAGGAAAACAGAATAAGCACAAATAAACAATCTTATGCTGTACCTTAAGTTCCTAGAAAAACAAGAAAAAGCCAAAGCCAGAGCCCAAAGAATGCAAGAAATTATAAAGCTCAGAGCAGAAATTAATGCAATGGAGACTAAAAAAACAATGCAAAGAATTAATGAATGAAAGAGTTGGTTCTTTGAAAGAATAAATAAAACAGATTGACCCCTAACCAACCTTATCAAAAAAAGGAAAGAAAAAACTGAAATAAACCCAATAAGGAATGAAAGGGGTGAAATCACTACAGATCCTGAAGAAATTCAGGTCATCCCTTTACTCTCTTTTTTTCCTTCTTGTTTTTTTTTTGTTTGGTTTTTCTCCGGTAACAGGAACCGAACTCACGACCTTCCACTTGCCAGGCAGGCAATTTGCCGCTGAGCTAAATCCCCAGCCCCCCTTTACTCTCATAGGATGGAAAACACAGAGGAAATGGACAGATTTCTAGATACATATGAATTACGAAAGCTGAATGAAGATGATATAAAACTTCAGAATATCTCAGTATCAGCCAGTGAAATTGAAAATGTAATTAAAAACTTGCCAATGAAGAAAAGGCCAGGTCCTGATGGATTCATAGCTGAATTCTACAAGCAATTTAGGGAAGATTTAATACCAATTCTTCTCAACCTCTGTAATGAAATTGAAAGAGAAGGAATTCTCCCCAACTCATTCCAGGAAGCAAGTATTATTCTGATAACAAAATGAGAGAAACACCCAACCAAGAAAGAGAACTACAGACCAATCTCCCTAATAAATATAGATGCAAAAATTCTCAATAAAATACTATGAAGCAGAATACAACAAGTTATCAAGGAGATTATACACCACTACCAAGTAGGATTCATACCAGGAATGCAGGGATGGTTCAATATATGCAAATCAATCAATGTAATACACCATGTCAATAGAGCCATGGACAAAAATCACATGATCATCTCCATTGATACAGAAGAAGCCTTTGATAAAGTCCAACACTCATTCATGTTGAAAACCCTACAGAAAATAGGAATAGACTGCCTTTACCTCAAGCTGCTCAAAGCCTTCTATGATAAACCAACAGCTAACATCATACTAAATGATCAAAAATTGAAAGCTTTCACTTTAAAATCGGGAACAAGACAAGGATATCCAGTGTCACCACTCCTATTCAACATAATTCTGCAAATATTTTCTGGAGCAATTAGACAAGAGAGAGAAATAAAAGGAATAAGGATAGGAAAGGAAGAAGTGAAATTGTCAGTATTTGCAGATGACATGATACTCTATATAGAAGACCCCAAAAACTCCACTAAAAGGCTCACGGTTTTAATAACCAAATTCAGTAGTGTAGCTGGATACAAAGTTAACACTCAAAAGTCAAGAGCATTCTTGTACACAAGTAACAAACACACTGAGAAAGAAATTAGGGAAACCACACCTTTCACAATAGCATCTAAAAACATGAAATACTTAGGGATCAATCTAACAAAAGAGGTAAAAGATCTATACAGTGAAAATTATAGTACTCTGCAAAAAGAGACTGAAGAGGATATCAGAAAATGGAAAGATATTCCTTGCTCATGGATAGGAAGAAACAACGTTGTGAAAATGGCCATACTCCCAAAATTGTTGTACAGAGTCAATGCAATCCCAATTAAAATATCATTAGTATACCTCACAGATCTAGAGAAAACACTCCTAATGTTCATCTGGAACCAGAAGAGGCCTAGAATAGCAAAAGCAATCTTGGGAAACAAAGGAAACACTGGAGGCATCACAATTCCTGACTTTATATTACAAAGCTACTGTGATAAAATCAGCATGGAACTGGCACAACGACAGACCCGAAGATCAATGGAACAGATTAGAAGATACAGATACAACTACAAACACACTCAGTCACCTTATCTTCAACAAAGGGGCCAAACATGTTCAATGGAAGGAAGATAGCCTCTTTAATAAATGGTGCTGGAAAATCTGGCTTTCCACATGCTGAAGACTAAAACTAGACCCATGTCTTTCACCATGCACTAAATAAAGTCAAAATGGATCAAAGATCTAACTAAATATTAGAAAAGAAATACTAAATTTATTGGAAGAGAAAATAGGTAAAAATCTTGAGGACATTGGGGTAGGCAGAGAGTTTATGAACAAAAACCAAATTGCAAGGGAAATACTTCAAATAATCAACAACTGGGATCTCATCTTATTGAAAAGTTTTTGCACATCTAAAGAATCACCAATGAAGTAAAAAGAAAACCCACAAATTATGAAAAAATTTTAGCCAACTGCCCCTCAGACAATGTACTTCTATCTAGGACATATAAAGAATTAAAAAAAAAATCAGGCCCCCCCTAATTCAAAGACCCAATCCAAAAAATGGGAATCTGGGATGAATACATACTTCTCTAATGAAGAGATACTAATGCCAAACAAATACATGAAAAAATGTTCAAAGTCATTAGTCATTTGAGAAATGCAAATTAAAACAACACTGAGATTCCATCTCACTCCAGTAAGAATGGCTGTCATCAAGAAATCAACCAATCACAAATGCTGGAGAGGCTGTGAGGGAAAGGAAACCTACTCCACTGCCGGTAGGAGTGTAGACTGGTGAAACCACTGTGGAAATCCATTTGGAGATTCCTCACAAAACTAGGATTAAGTCCCATTTAACCCTGCTCTTCCCCTTCTGGGTATTTTCCCAGAAGAATTAAAGACATCATACCACAGCGATATATGTGCACCCATGTTTATAGCAGCACAATTTGTTATCACTAAATCTTGGAAATAACCCAGATGCCCATCCACTGAGGAATGGATAAAAAAATTTGGTATTTTTATACAATGCAGTATTACTCAGCTATTAAAAAAGATAAACTAGCAGCTTTTGTAGGTAAATGGTTGCAACTAGAGACCATGCTCATAAGTGAAATAAATCGGAACCACATGTGTAAACATCACATTGTCTCCTTGGTGCAGGAACCTGAAAAACTAGGTAAAACTCAAAACGTACAATAGATGACAAGAAAGGGAAAGAAACTGCTCAAAGGAAGGAATGACTGGGATGAGGGAAAGAAGAAAAAAGAAAGAAGGAAGGCAAAACATAAATATATATATAATAGCTGTGATGACTGTATTGCTGTTTGATGGTGTATTGAAATGAACAGTTGTTGCTCACAATTTTTTATGTTCTCATCGACTTTGCATACTTGTGTCTGGTGGTCTGAGCAACTAATTTGAAGGGAACTATATGCAATGGAATTACAATGGTGAACTTCTACCATCTTGTCTAGTGAAACTCTGTATTATCTCTAACATTTTATTGAAGAATTATTTTCTCATTCTCTTTAATGGTTTGAGCAATCTTTCATTCTTACATCTGATAATCTGAGCAATGTAGTTGAGGACAGCGATATGCAGTGTAACAACCACTGTTGATTCGTATTAGTTTGTCTTGAGGCCGTGTATCACTTTGAATGGTCTTGCTTTGATTTGTTTATGTTCGTGATAGTGGTATGCTGCTACTGTTCTACTTTTTTGTTTGTTTGTGTCTCATATACTACTCTCTTTAAAATAAAAAAAATTAAAAAAAGGATTTGGTCATGCCTAATATTTACAATTACTTTCATATTTTCAATTTAACTTATCAGGAAAAAATTCCCAATTTGTATTGAAGATGCAACACTTAACAACCAAAGTGCCCTTCGCATATATGAGATGACATAAAGACAAGATAGACTCAAAACAAATGCAGCATCCAAAGCATGCGGTCAGAAAGCTTTTTCCCTCTCCTATCATGTTTTCAATTTTTAATGGTTTATTAATTCGTTATATTATGTTCCAAGATGTTTATACCTCCCTCCAAAATCTTACCCAGTTAGTCAATGATCATTCTGCCTAGAAAGCACCACATTCTAGCATCCCTTTTTTTTTTTCCTATAGAGGACACAGATATCTATAAGTGAAAATAATCACTCAGTGTCACTATTTGGTATACCTGGCTATTACATTCGGTTGAAGTTTCCAACATAATAGTCATTGTACTGTTCCATTCACTTTGATTTTCGCAGGTATTGATGCTAATTTCCAAGACTTAAAAACAAACTGGAAAGTTTGTTTGTTGAACTTGTTCCTCACAAGTTCTCTTTTTATCCTATGTATTCAGCTTATTTATATTGCAAATAGGCTTGGAAACCGTAAATGCAACCTTTCTGGCAATAAATAGGCCAGGCTCAGTAAGAACATAGAATAAGAAGGAAATATTAACCAAGGACAATTAAAAAATACATCCATTTATAATTAGAACATTTGTTTTTAAAAGATTTTTTTAAAAAATCATTTACTTGCCTTCTATTTTAGATGCGTGCTAGCTGCCTGATTATAAATACTAAATTACAGTTTGGTTGATTTCACTGCTTGTTGCATCAAGATACTGAAGACTTTCATGATGATACCCTACATTCTGCTAGCAATCTTTCTTCCTATGTTCATACACATGTCTTTTTGTTGATTAAAAGAGCTTCATATGACATGCTTATGACATCTCTAAGTACTTATTTTAAAGCACAACTTTGCTTTTTTAAAAAGAGTGATGTAATTTTCCTCCTAAAGGACCATCTGCTTTCAAACAACAATGGATTTCATGAGCAATTCTAAGGAGAAGCACTGTTACACTCTAACAGATTTTTGGTGGAATAATGGTAATTGTCAACTACAGTTCAATATATTGAGCATATCTTGTGTAGTACCTAAAGGCAAAATATGTCTTTAGCCAAACAAGAGTTTCAATAACAAATTTCTCTGTTCCTAGGTTCCAGGGTTAGGCAGCAGAATTACAATACTTTAGGAAAGAACAATCATACAGATTATTATTTAAAAATCATTCAATTTTCAGAATTAATTTCATATAAAAATTAATGTTGCAAAATTTGAAAATTGTATTACTTGCTGTTTAATTATAGATAACAAATAAAACTGTCTTTTACATAATTTGTAAGTTTTTGAAAATATATGAATAATTTGTTGAAATATATATACTATCTTTCTCTTGATATTACACTTTTTGAGTCTTCTAAGAAATTTAAAATTCCTTGTTTATATTTGTTTTAACAGTTCATCAAGTATAAATACATTTTTAAAGATGCTTTTTGGCATTTAGATTCATTTATCTTCTTGTTCCCTTTCTTTTATCTATACAAAAATAAGGTAGGATTTTTTATACTTGTTGATTGCCACTAATTTGGAATATTATTGAAATTAAAATAATTCTTGATTATGTGAATTTTATTCCTTTGTTATGGTAATGATATTTAAAACAGGTAAAAGATAGCACAGAAGAACATACTAAATGAAAAGTTAATAAAACAAAATGCACTGAAAGTAATAAATATTACTTGATAATATTTTTTAATAAGTATGATTGTGAAACTTACAACTTAGTCATAGAGAATTGCTTAGCATATATACAACCAATCTCAAGCTCCACAGAAAAATAAATACACAAATAAAATAAAAGAGCAAGTTGAAGATACAAACAAGTACAGAGAAAACACAGAAGAAAATTAAATGCTTTAATAATGTACAAGGAAAAGGAGAATACTAAGATAGGAATTATTTGGCATGAGGACTAAAAGAATACTTAAGAACAAATTGGTAGGTAAGAGAAGAGCTATTACTTCAAATGTAGAAAAAAATGAAAGAAGACATGGAATTAAAACACGCTAATGATATTTCAAAATATATGTGGAAAATAATAATACAAAACTATATATTCAATTATCTGTACTGAGCTCTTCTTGTCTAAATTTTATGTCATCTAAATACTAACCTTATCAATTCCCATCTTAACAATGAATAATTGATTCTGGAGAGAAAGAAGGCGTCATCGATCACCTTGGATGTTGGCATGCTGTCCTGGGTGGTTCTAACCATGACTGACAGGATTCTCCCAGAGGACCATGGGTGGCCACATGTGTCACTGATGGAAACTTCCGTTTTGCATGTCCGAATCTCTGAATTTATAGGATACTATCTAATCCACTGGCCCCTATTCAGGGTCATTATATCAAGACAACAGCTCACCATTGTATAAAATTTAAACTCCTCTTATAATCATTTGGTCATAAATTTCACATTAAATAAAACACCACGTGAAGCTGTTCTCCTGTCAGATTTGACTAAAATCTGTTCAGATTGGAAGGCCACAGTCCTTGCCAAAATCTCCCCTAGGCAGCTCTCGAGGTGTGAATTTCACCAAATGTACATACTCATTAAAAAACACAATTTTTAAAAATTTACACTGTGTACTATGGCAGATAATGTGGGTATGGTTGAAGCAATTCACTATTCTGATAATAACCATGTAGCAATCTTTAATATATGCTTCCTGCAACTACATATATATTTTAGTTAAATTATATAATTTGTATCCTATGGTTTCACCATATCAGCAAATGAAGTCCTTAGATCAAAGTTATAATAATTGTTCTTAAAATAGCTCACAGGAAAAAGTTATCAAATCTTTGATTACTTTGTTTTCAATATATGAGAAACATTCCATTTAGGGTGGACATTCGTAACTATATTTGACCACATTATTCTACTTAAATTTGTGGATATATTCTCTTTAGAGTCCATAGATATTACTAGTATAGATTTGTTTATTCATAAAAATAGTGGAGATGTAGAAGTATTGCTATGTGTAACCAGTTGACAGTGAGGCCTTGGGTTGGGTGTAGTATTTATAAATTTCTTCAAAAGATTGATATCATTTCTTTTTAGGTTATTGAAAAAAATAGAATAAAAAGGAATTGGTCTATAGTAATTTTCTCTGCGTTATTTGTAAGTTTAAAATAGCCTGAAATTGTATTTGAGAAGCATAGTATGATGTAATTGCTTGTTGAACAATATTTATACACTATTTATTGTATATAGATGTCTTTTTGGAAGTTAAACAAGGTGAGGAACATTTTTAGATATATTTTATCTATTGATTATAATATTTTCTTCTCCATGTAATTACAGAACAACTGTCACACATATATCGAGGGATCCAATCATATTTCTTTCTCAGGAAATATTACTGTCCATATGTGTGTGTATGCACTATAAATTGTCCCTTGATGGAGGATAGAAGAAATTGCCAGGATAACTTAGGAATATACTCCTAATTTGTATCTCAAATTTAGCAATTAGTTTAAAAATATCATTTCAGAGTCTGTTTTTTTGTGTGTTTTGTTATTGTGATTATTTTGATTAATGGTGGTAGGCTTTTATCAAAAAGTACAGAAGGCATTTAGACCGACCTTGTTGGCTGCCACACATGTAAACTGGAAGAAAAAAGGGAGTGGAAGTCAACAAGATCTAAATGCCAGTCACATTTTTGATGTTTATTAACTATGTGTACATAGTTCAGTTATTTTAACTCACTGAATTTTGAATTTTTTTCAGCTGGTGTTTAGTGGTTTGCACCTATTTTGGTTCATAGAATCTGCTAGTGACTATAAATCAATGGAGGAGAAAGAACTCTACCCTGAAGCAAAATTTAACATGAACCTGACTTCTCATCACATTAACTGTGGTTCATGGTAGGCTAGTCAAGTCCAATTCATCCACTGGTTATTTTAAACAGAAGCTACTCTCAGTCATTTGAGCATGTACAGCAGACAGCCGATCCACTTGATTTCTTAAATCTAGACATAATTTCGCAGTTACTTTACTAAGTCTAATTCATTTTTGGTAAATTAGGAATTCTTCCACTATGTTAACCTGTTAAGACAAAAAATATAAAGCACATACTTTTATATCATATGTTTATTTCCTTATTTATCTATGGAAGAAATACTTCAATATTATCAAAGCAACAGGTAACTGGTTAAGTAAACAAAATTATGTGATTCCAACCAGCAAATAGCAATCCACCGTTCATACCTGCAAAAATCTATTTACCTCTCTCGAAAGTCAACTCCTTCTACAGACATGTGCATTTCTTGGTCAGAAAAATGTCGTTAATACCTTGTGAAATTTATGAACTGCCTTCTGGGTCAGCATTGTACTCCAACTGCTTTGTCTGGGTGATATGATACTTAGACTTTTTTGGTAGCCTTAGTATCAATCTAAATATATAGATGCAATTGTAGTCTTCACCTCCACTTTTAAAAATTTGGGTGACATGTGCAAAGCTTTCAGCTAGAAGGCACTCACCAGTAATCCATTTGGCTGACGTCTTGACAATGCCAAACCCTGCAGAGGTAGCTGTATTACAAGTCTCAAGTACAAAGGTTTTCCCCTGCCTTTGTAGTTGTAAATTAGATTTAAATAATTTCTCTCATTCTTACCAGTGAGTAGTGTCTACAATAATGATCAACCTTGGGAGCGAAGATGTGTTTCTCTGTATGTGTGAGTACTTGTGTGGGTGTGTGTAAAATGATCAGATATTGTTGAAGATCTACTGTCCCTCTTAAAATAATACATTCAGTTGTTCCCATTGTGAAAGGATTAAATAAATATAGAAAAATGTGTTGCCATTCATATAAAGAATATTGGAGGAAACAATTCTTAGCAATAGACTGTTCCTGCCTCAAGGACATTTTTCTCATGTATATGAAGAAATCAGTTCACAAAACAACTGTGTAAATTACTTATGACATGTTGTATATATTTCTCTCATTAATAAATTCTATGATGAAGGTTCCTAGCCAGATAAACTGCCGGTTAACTTTCAACATAAAAATATATGTAGTTATTATATATATTTGAAAATAACCATATCTGTGTTATCACATTTACACTGAGAGTTCTTTAAAAGAATAAGACCATTTCCAAGCACACTGACCACATTTTAAACAGTTATGTATTCATCTTCTGCACCTCAGATAGAAAAGAATATGTGGGTCATTCACTGTACGCAGAACAAGGACTACACGATGAGTGAAACATGCACTTGTCCTGAATGATCATAGCAATGTCACGAGGCACATGGACTATTTGCTGCTAGAAACAAACTGGGAGCACACCCATGTTTCATGTTTAGCTGTAGAGCAACTAAAAAATCAATATTCACTGTGAGGCAGGATTATGAGGGAGATGAGTGATATAATTCAAGAGGTACAAATTTCAAATGTAATATCCTCACTGATCCTTGAGCTTGCATTTTCAAATCACTAGCCTACATGTTATGGGAATTATAACCTCCCACAATGCATATATTGAAGACTTAAACCCCATACCTCAAAGCATGACTGTGATTAGAGATAGGCCTTCAAGACATAATTAAGGTAAAATATGGGTGCCCCTAACTTGATATAACTGGTGTCTTCATGAGAAGCAAAGGTTAGGGCACAGATACACTTATGAGAGAAACCATGCTAAGACACTAGAAAAAGAATGTCATAAAAAACCGAGGAGAAAGTTTACAGGGTGACATAAACCAATGCCAACACTTTGATCTTGGAATTTCAACCTCGAGAACTGTGAGGAAATAAGTTTTTGTTGTTTAAGCCATCTACTCTGGGGTATTGGTAATGGCAAGTCTACCACACAGATATTTTGTGTTAGGCAGAATTCTAAGAATGTCTCCCAATATCTCTCACCCCTATATAACTCCCTCTTTCTCTAGTGTGGTTAGACTATATGATGACGATGACATATCACTTTTCCGGTTATGGTGTATTTAATGGCAAGAAGATTACATAACTGTCCTCACTGTACTCCAATGAGGTCTTTCAAGTAAATGGTTTACGCCATCAGATGGCAAAAGAGGTCGGTGAAGTGAGGTATGAAACCCGAGGGAGTTTTGATACACCGCTTCCGGTTTGGACACAGAGAAGTGTCACACATTAATGAAAGTGCTGGCTTTTAAATGCTGAGAGTAATATAGCTGACAGCCAGCAAGAAAATGTGGCCACAGACCTGCAATTCCAAACAACTGCATTTGCTAAGGATCTAAAATGAACTGCAAAGGAGATTCTTCCTCGGACCTCCAGGCAAGAGTCCAGCTTGATTAATAGGTTCATCTCATCCTTGTGTAGAACTTTATGCAGAAAACTCATTTGTTCCTGTCTGTTATTCAGAACAGCAGATCTGTGAGGTCATAAGTGATTGATAATTTTTAATGATTTGTGTGTTGTGTTTTATTATACCACACCAGAAAATTAATATAGAAGTCCCTTCGTAATTTACAGTGATGATACACAATGTGTTTCTTTAATAAGAGGGCACTTATATTTGTGTGTCTATATGTTTGTAAGATATAGTTTGCATGTGTGAATACCACTAATAATTTTTTCTATTTTAATTTGTTTATATGCATAAAGTTCATAGATGTACACATAGAAACAGTAAAGCATATACCTTTTATAACAATTCACATATTCATAAACACACATTCTTAAACATATTCTTTTTGATTGCCAAAAATCATTAAAATCCTCTCTCCAGATATTACCCTTTCCCATCAAGATAACTGTATTTTAGCATTAGTGTTTATTTTGTTGTCACTCCCAGTGTCTATGCCTGGAGTTGTCACGTATTTGTCACTCGATTAAAATTTGTTTTGTAGACACTGAATACATTCATCTAAGTAGAGGATGGACATGGAGTTGGGGGGATATTGGGAAGAATGCTGCCATAAATAAATTAGAACAGGCATGGATGCGAGTCATGACTCCACTGAACCAAGATTTTCAATCTGGAATCTATTTATCCCCTCTAAGCCTGATGTGCCTTACCTGGGAGACACACGGCATGACAGAATGTCCAGTTGTAACTCTGTCATTAGTTTCTTTAAGATACGGAGCTAATAGCTTTGATCCTCCTTTATTTTTGTCATTTATGATAAAAACAATAAATAATATCACTGGAAAGGTGTTGAATTCCTACCATTTTGTTTAGTGAAGCTCTGTATCATTTATAATGTTTTTATTATTTTTATTCTCTTTAATTGTTTGATCTTGCATCTGGTATTTGGAGCAACTTCATTGAAGATAACAGTATGTAATACAACAATCATTTTTAATTTCCTATCATCTTGTTTTGAAATTCTGTATCATTTCTATTGTTTTTGTGTCGTTTTGTTGTCTTTGTTGTTGTTATTTTGTTATTGTTTTTTTCTCGTTAAAAACATATATCACTGGAAAGGCTGTCATTAGCTCCTATAGCATCATCATGTAAATTAGAAAATATTGCTCCATTCTCAAAAACTATAGCCATTGTGGGAAGATATATGCACTCATGCAGTCTTGGTTATTTAGGTCAATGTAGTGGCATCTAATGGCACAGTACCTGGCTCATAAGAACTGTGTCAGTAATCGTCACCACTATCACCTTTATCATGACCATTGTCTTATTTTACATGGAAAGCATAGCTTTGAGCCAGGATAGATAAAATGAAGAATAACCTGACACAAATTAAAACTTCCTCTCACAGGAGGGGAATAAACAATTGGTCCTTTTAAGTACTTGAAACAGTTACGCCTAATAAGCACTTGAAGTACAGTGGTCTCTCAATAAAGAACTAGTGCTAGATTGAATGGATTCCAGTTTTCTTAAAGAAAATTCATCTTAAGAATTGATGTACCTTAAAAATTCTAGGCATTGGATTGTCTAATATATGTACATTTGGAAGAAAAATATAACAAAATTCCCCAAGTACCCATGCAGGGAAATAAACATTTCTTGTATTATCAAATTACACATTATTTAATACTTTACTTCATGCTCAATTCAAAATAAAAAATTATAACATAGATTATAACAACTTCATATAAATATGACTAGTATGACTGTTATGGTTATTATACATTGCTACGTTCCTACTGGTTTCCTCAGAAAATAATGGTGCTTAGGCCAAGTATCTCAGCTTCAGTTATGCATTATAAGAAGACTACCAACTGCACAGCTAAATGCTTTTCCCAAACCACCATTAGAAGGTTGAGGAAAATCCATTGTTTGACATTTTTCGAACAACTGATCATTTATAAATTTTGACAAGAATAAATCTGTAGTATATTACCTACTGATTTTTACCAGGTGATATTTTTCATTTGTACAATAATAATGCTGTATAGTTAAACTAGGTGTTCTTACAGTTCAGAACCAATAGTATAGACGTGAGTTATTTAGTACACCAGAAACTGATTGTGTTTCGTTTGACATACAGCAGGCCCATAGTGCCTATAGTATATATTCTAGTAAAAATTAGTATGTATCTTCAAAGAAAAGCAGGCAATTTGTAATTGTTTCATTTTTTCTTATATTGGTAGAAAATGGAGTTTTCATAGGTATATAGTAGGATAATATTATGTGCTAGAGCTGCCGAAGCACAATACCTACCCTGAATGCCTTAAACACAGGAAGTTATTTTCCCACAATTCTGGGGACAGAACCCCGTCAGCAGAGCTGGTTCCTTTGGAGGCCTCTCTCTGTGGCACACAGAAGGTGCCTTGCCTTCTATTCCCATGGTCATCTCTCTGTGTCTTTATCTCCCGGAAACTTTTAGTATGTCCACATTTCTTCCTATAGAAACACCAGTGAAGTTATAGTAAAACCCAGTAAAACCTCACTTCCACTTAGTTACCCCTTTCAGCATCCCAGCTCCAGCAGAGTTGCAGCATGGGATGCTGAGGTGAGGGATTTAGCGCTTGTATTTTTCAGGGACACAATTCAGTTCATAAATTCTGCTGCGGCAGGAAGTGAAGGAAAAGACTTCTGGATGCCACATCAGCCTTCCCACGCATTCTCTGTGAGCCTTTGATGAACCAACCTCTGTGCCTCATCTTTCTTTTTTCTCTCATTAAAGGAAATCCTGCAGGCTGAATGAAAAACCCATTTTCCCTGAATGCACCATCCCTGGGAAGCTTGTCTCTATGTGATCTTGTTGCCTCTGAGAGCAATTTCTGCCAGCTCCCAAATCAGGAAAGCTAGTGTTACAAAGTTTTCAGGGGAAAAAAAAATGACCCAATGCTAACTGCACTGCTTGAACTTGTCCAGGTCAAATACTGCAATTAGTAGAATGATGATATCCAATGGTCTACCACAAATTGCACAGGTGTATATCAGGTTTGATGCTTTTCTTTCAGGGTGGATGACAGAAGACATGGGGGAGGGCAAGACAGAATGTCACAGTGCCATTGAAAATAAGTTCCTAGAACACAACATCTTGTGCTGCTTCATTTAGCCAAATATGTCATTTTAGAACCACTTCTGAATGAAAGTCAAATTTAAATTTTATACACTCACTATAAAGAATAAAATGTCCTCTGGGAAGAAATGTGCTCACCCATGAAAGGTAAGAAGGCTACATCCCTAAGTCCAAATGCTGGATTACTTGTGGATAAATGCAGGATTGAATAGTTTCTGTGAAGACTGTGGGTGCAGACTTCAGCTTTGTCCCTGTAGAGCCATGCAGGAGCGTTTGTTTACAGTACATCATCCTTTAAGCTAAGGAGATTTTGTCAGAGTTGTCTCTAGCATTTACCATTGCATTGCACCCTCTTTACTTTACATCCTTTTCAAGTTTCCTTTCCTGTTGTTTCCAATCCTGGCTGAGGGACATGTGGCTTTTTGTACTGTGTGACCTATGATCTTGGATCAGAAGACCAAAGAACACTGACTTCTTCAGTGGAACGGTGTGACGTGTTGTCATCCCCGAGCCTATTCGGCCTGTGTGAGCGGTGGACAGTCGGTGCTATCACCTATGCCTCCAATTAACCTTTCTTAGAATTGCAAAGGCAGACTTTCAGAGACGCATTAGCACATTGCGGTGTAAAATGAGGAGAAATGTCACCCCCTTCTTCATCCCTACTGTGCCAGGGAAGTGAACCAATATAAGATAGACCCTTTTAATTCACAATTACACTTTTCCCACCCTTCTAATATCATCCCTTTGAATCCAAGCTTTAGTGAGAGGGTTTTTAGATATTAAAGAAGGGTCAGTGCTTTTGGCCTCTCTGCTACTAAGGGGAGAAACCTCTGAATAAAATGAACAAAACAAAAAGATTGGAAGAGATGTTAACTGTCCTCATGGGTCTCATATACTTTCTCTTTAATCTGTAACATCATTTCAGATTCTCTACTTAAGGAAAAGCTTAGCTCTGTTGCTGTCATATATTAGCTCCCTGCAAAGTGACCTCTAAATCACTATTACTTAGAAACAAGGACCATACTTCCATCCATTTTATTTTTCCTATAGTCTGTCCTCAGTGTCTTATTCTAGTATATATCTTTAAAGGGCAATATCTGTTTGCTAATAATCTCCCGACTGAATTCCATTTTACTTCTCTGACCTGTGTCAAAGAAAGAAAGTTTAAAAGGAAATTATGAAAAGATTTCTACCTTATATCCTTAGGGGAAAGGTCAGTGTAAGACTATAAGAAATTCATTAGCATTCTACTATCTAAATAAAGTTTTAAATCCCACAACAATGGAAACATAATAGAACCAACAATCAATTCATTCAGAGTCACATCTAACCTAATGACTTACAGCTATTTTCATTTTTCATAAATGCTTCTCTGCCTATTACCCAGGAGACTTGTTATTTTCATTGAATTGTTCATTTAGAACTGATCACTCCCAAAGCCAATATGAAACAACCCTGGTGGGATGGCCTTCTGCCTTTTTCAAATGATATTATATTTTAAAATTAGTTGGCTTGAGGGGTCATTTCAGGGTGTGAACCTTTCTTTACCTCAATATTTCAAAACTGGAGGGCAATTTCAAAGAAATGCAAACTCTGCTTTCAATAATAATGGCCACGTTAGAGAGGTACATAAGAACATAAATTGAATTTTCTAGTTTTTACAAAGGAGATAATTAGTGCTACATTTCAGGATTACATCATCAATTAATAATATTTTCCTGTAATGTACCTTTTAGTCTATTATTTTTAACTGTAGACAGTTAGTCTAACCATAATATTTTGTAAGAGTTCTCAGAAAAAGCATAAAAAATTCCTAGAATAAATTTGTCCTAATACATTCATAAAATACCCAGTGATCAAAAACTTTACAATTAAATTCAAATTAGTATATATGATATATCTTCTTCTTAGACATATCCTTAAGGAATGAAATAAACTTTCAGCTAGATGTTGAGTAAGCACAAGAGAGAACCTGTCCAGATGGGCAGTTGGATGTGCTTGCATAAGATCCTCTAGATAATATGCTTCTCTAGAGCCCTGGACACAAGGAGAGCAGACAGGGTTTCCGATAGACAACAGATTTTTCTGCGGAACAAGTGCCACTCAAAAGATTTTTCTGCAAACCAAGTGCAGTTATTTCCTTTGCACAGATGGGACAAAGAAGACCTAGGGAGGTTAGGTACGGGCCAGGATGAAAGATATCCCTGGAGATACTGAGCTTTGGTACTAAGCTGTTGGAGTTCAGAAGTCCTTTTCCTGCACCATGCATTCTGCCTCCCCAGCAGTGGATGGAGGGAAGAGAGAGTCAAGGGACACTTTGGTACAGGCGACCAGGTGCCACAGCATACCCAGTGATTTTTTTCCCCTTTTTCTGTACTAGTAGAACACCAAATATTTTTTTGAAAATGATGGGCATCATTGAGAATATTCATAGTCCCACACAAGATATGATCAGTTCAGGCCAAGGAAATCTAAGGAGAAACTTACTGGGATTAATTTTTATAAAACCCACAGTTTGCCTGATGAAGACAATCAGCAGACACCTGTCTGTTTTCCTTTTCTCTTTCTTTTCTGTCTGCTGGAAATAGAATTAACTTCTAGGGCAGGTGGAACAAGCATGATGGCTACTTGCTGAGGATGGCAGAGGAGAAGGTGGAGCAAGCCAATGGCATTCTGCAGGTGCCATCTGCATTCTGAACTGTCCACTTTTTTGCATGAGAAAAGGAGACATCTATTCAGATAAACTAATGGTTCTGTGACCTATATTCAAGTACAGTTCTAACCAAAAAGAGCTATACAAAAACAGAAGGCATAAAAACAGATTTTGCAAATAACACCATAATGCTTCCTTGTGGCAGCATGCGTAGACCGGTGAGTACATGAACCGGCTCCATGAACAGCTCCATTGCCACTGGTGGATCATGCCACTGCATGTAGTGGCAGTACCTGGGCACAGACCTGCTTCTACAGTACTTCTACAGAGTTCAGCTACAACACTTTCAGGAGGGATTTGGCAAACTACATCCTGTTGACAATGTCTCACCAATAGCCCATTGTTGTGGAGTATGAACTGTGCATGCAGTTTTTCTACCATTTATCAAAGAATTTTATGTAAAAAAAAATGAAAAACAAAAACAGAAAAGAATATTCAACAGATTTCCCATGGGCCTGTGAAAACCTAAATATTTACTGTCTGGTCCTTTACAGGAAATGTTTAAAAGGACAAGATGGAGCAATGTCAGCCTACAAATTATCACAGCAACTATCCAGATTAAAAAGTGTATTCAATCATAGATTATTTTCATTGTTCTTTAGTGAACAATGAGCCACGCTGTCCAAAACATGACCTGTAATTAAAGAACAGTCTGAATGGTTTTCTGAAGGGGGATCATTCAAGGCAATAGAAAAGAAGGAAAATAGCATGATTATTACATTCCAGGCTTAAAAAGGAAGAATCTAGTTTTAAGTGTAATAACATCAGATTCCCAGAAAATATTAAACATCAGCTGGAGCTGTTTGTTGGAAATGAAGTATCATCAAACATTCACCAGAGTAATCCTAGGAGGAAATAAAATTTGAATACCTCAGAATAAAATTGCCTTTCAAGAAGACTTTGTTTCCACAGATGGTACCAAGGTTTCATTTCAAGAATAAACATTTCCACTATTTACTTCCCTCTGGCTATACTACACCAACTAACAACAGCTGATTAAAAACCATAAGTAAAGAAAGGGAGATCTTCTTAACTTCCTATTTTTGTTGACTCATAGAATCAAAGGATGGCGTTAACAATTATTCAGACACCTGCAAAATTATCTCAAATACTGTGCAGAAATCAAGACTTTTATTTGTTTGGAAAAAATAATTTTTCATACCCAATAGTACTAAGGTGATAGATTATTAAAATTTTCCAATTTTATTTTCTAGATTGTTCTCCACCCAAAATAACACCGAATCAATCTCACATACCAGTATTCTTGCACGTTTCTGTCCTTAAAATCTAATTCCTGCATCATATATACTAGAGATACCTCCAAAGAAACGCAGAAGAGCAGGCAATAACCTCTAAACTTTCAGTTCCTGTAATATATGTAAATGTCTTTGAAGTTCCAGGATTTCATATTTTTCTTTATGTATGTCTTTCTTCTAAAACACTGTAGTTATCATGGCTTTATAGTAAAGTTTTCCTCTTCCTAAGCAATATCCACTTATTTGTTACTAGAATTTTGTCACTTAAGGACTTTCATAGCGTCATAATAAATACTATACTGGGTTGGACATTCCTCTCACTTTAAAAACAAAGCCGTTTTAAGAAAAAAAAAATATACTGCATCAACTGTTTTCATCTAATGTTTCACAGATACTACATATTTTGTCTTCAAATCAAAGATGATTGCACACTTTTGTTCATATACTGAGTGCAAAATTACCCTGAGAATCAGTTTCCACGATTTTTCATTTGTACTATTGATCTTTTACATTGAATGTATGCATTTATATAATTATAAAATTATACCTTTACATACATCAGTGATGGCTGCATTTGAATATCATAAAACAACACATTACAAAGCCCTGTGATCAGAGAAAATGGAAATTGTTAACATCTGGAATGAGAAATTTGAATTTGAAAGTCTGAAATTTTCCATGAAGCTTTTTTTTTTCTATGTTTGTCCATTTTTCAATTAGTCCTGACTGTAACCACTTATCTGGAACGGCCTAATTCAATATAAATGTAAATGTGTTGCGCTGATTAAGTACCCACTTAGAATAATAGTTATTCCTAAATCTTTGATAGGTGAGGCCATGGAGTATATAGCTTCTTATGCAACCTCTAGACCACAAAACCTCTTTACTCAAATTTTTGTACTGGCTTTCCTCTTTAGCAGGAAGGGAACATCGCTGTTCCCTATTCTTCACTGACTGGAAGGGAACTTTTTTCTAGGATATGCCCTACAACACTGCTCTCTGCTTTTGCCATGTGCCAGACACAAAGCTAGGGCAGTTCCTCTTGAACCTGATCTTTCCACATGTAGCTCTCGCAAATCTATCTCATGCCTGACTTTTTTCCAGTCCCAGAATTAGTAGTAGAATACAAGCAGAACACAAGCCTCTGCTAGCGAATGGAGGAACTTATTACCATTATTCTGCCATGGGAGACTTTCCCTGCCATTAATGAGGAGATGGCACTTACATAGAAAAGGGCTAAAGCTTAAAAAGAGTGAGTTGAAATGTTTTCCCTCTAGTTACATAATTCATGTTCAAAACATTTATTACCGTTGTCTTATCACATTAACATCTGCGCCTGCATGCTCAATATCAAGATTCTTCACTTTAATACACCTTTATTAAGATATAATTCACATTCCATGTTTATAATTGCATATTTTCAACAAACTCAGAGCTGTGAAATCATCGACAATACAACCTGAATTTAAACCTTTTCTTCCCCCTCTTCAAAACTAGACCTCATACTCACTCTCAGTTATTCCTCCTTTCTTTCTCCACCATGACCTTACATTCGAGCTCTACATATTTGCCTATGTGGCATCTGTCACAGAATATCTTTTCTCTTTTCTTACTAGTTCTTTTGTATGAGTTCCTATGACTTCACTGTTACTTTATATTGCCAAATAATATTCCTTCATAACGATTTACAACATTTACTCATCCATTAGAATTGTCTAGGCTACAAGGAACTTAATCAATATTTTTAGAATTACACTGGTAAAAGTCACTGAAAAATAGAAATGTAGTAAACAACTGCAACCTTTTCTTGTGGAGACATTGATCCATTCAAGTAAAGTGAAGTAATTAAGTTAATGCAGATAATTCAAGTACTTGCACATTCAGATACTTTAAGAAACCAGAAAACATGAAGACAATCAGCACCACTTGGTGTCTAATGACAAGATTTTGATCAGAAAGCATATATTGGGTGCCGCCTACAGAGTACGCAGATGAGTTGATAAAACGGAAAATGGAACTAAAGCTTTTATATCTACAGTACCAGGCAGAAAGATAATGGAAATTTCCCTTTTGATTTCACAGAAGTATGCTAGAGCTTTGGAGGCAATGTTAACATGTTGGCACATCTGAAGCATAGACTGACATGGGAAATGCTAGAAATGCTATACCAGTATCAAAATTTAGGGAGTCAATTTTGGGAACATGTACGCAATTAAAAAGAGGGGCATCTGTTTTTCTTTGTTCATATTATTCATTTAGTATTTTGTCATAGCAGAATTTCTAATGTGGTTAAAACTCCCAGTGGACTCTTAAATTGCAGCTGCTATTAGGATCTAAAATAAAGAATTTAGAGTCACACATTATAAAGGTATGGTCTTCACTCCATTGATGAAAAAAGTTTCTGTTTTCAGGGTCAAAAGAAAAGATTAATAATATGTGTAATGCTGTTAGATATTAATACCCATAACATGGGAACTATAGTTTGGCTTATATAATATTATTTTTATATGTTCCAGTGTCTCAACATATATGAGAGCAAATATTGGTGAACATTCCTTCTATTGCTGTGTGTTAAAGGATTTAATACAATCCCATTGAAATAAGGAACCTACCATTTTCTTCCCTTCACACTACAAAGCTCTCACTCACATACTCATTTTCAGGGAAACAAAAACAAAAGTTTCCAGTTTCTTAGGTTATTTGAAAAAAAAGAATCAACTAGAACAGCAGTCACCCGTGAAAACAACTGACATTTCATTTCACATGGAAGGTAAATCCAAACGGCATGAGAACCTTTCTACTCACAGGTGTCTAAAGATTCGTCCGAATCATCAGGGCAGTCAGGGTCCCCATCGCACAGCCAGCTCTGAGAGACACAAGTCACATGATCGTGGCAAAGAAATTCACCAGGATCACACAACTGCTGATCTGAAAATGAAAATGTTTCAAAATAAAATATGAATGACCTGAGTACGAACGTAAGAGCAGTACAAAGATGAAATGTGAGAATGCAATATATAAAACGTGAGTGAATATGATCTATAGTTTCTGTTCAACAGCAAAGCTAAACCAGTTATTTTTCTTAATTTTAACTACTCAGAAATACTTGACTTTATTGTAGGTTTGCACAAGCTTTTCTGGAAATAGTTAAGGATTATTTTTGTGCTTAGAACTATAGGTTTTATCATATCAGATACACCTTAGAGAAGTTCCAGTAAGTTTTATAGAACATGTTGACTCAAAGCAAAGCAGACACTGTTACACATAGAGATTTTAGTTTCTTTTCTGCTCCAAGAAAAACAAAAATCACCAGTAAATATTATAATTAAACTTTATCTCTGAGTACTAAGTCTTACGTATCTACGTACATGTCTGTATATGAACTGGATACGCTATACTATGAAACTTGCTTTCTTTTTCATGACTTACAAGTGGGTAGTTTCTGCTACCAGATAGCAAAAGTTATAAACTTCTGTAAAGTTTTTCTTTCTATTTTGAGTTTTCCAGAGTTGGTTTTGTCTAAAATATCAATAATTTTTCTTCCACGATTAAGAAATATTTGGAATTTGCAGCTGTTCTTCATATTCTAGTAAGCTCTCTGATATCAGTTTTTGAGAGTATATTTATTTATATCTTAGTAGTCAATTTTTAAAAATAATTTTTTTCAAATGTTTGAACATGTGCTAAATAAGGACATTTCATACAATTGATGATGTTTGAATGTAAAGGAATGTTAAGAATACCTCACCCACTTGACTTCACTTGTAATTTTGAAATTCATACACTATATCTACAGATATACACATGCACACATTTGAATAACAAGAGAAGTCATTATTAAATAGATTTAAGTGAGCTCTATCAGAAATAACATTCTAAGTGATACGTGAAAGCATTAGGCCATCACTTAGTTGGCATTTTCCTACTGCAATATATAAAATAATCATACATCTCTTATAGTTATTTCCTATTTAATAAAAGAGGGTATATTTTTTCTCAAATTCACCTGGTCCTCTAGCAACAACAGCATAATTTTCAGTGAAAATGTATTACAATCTCACACAACATGACTCTTGAATCTAAAGTGTGGGTATAATGATAACTTTTGCTCTTCTTAAATTACAGATATCTCCTGAAATCTCATATGTCATCCCTTTATATTTTCTAATAGTGAACATCAACACCACACTTATCTCAACTGCTATTATAATTGTCTTTTTTTCCTATTAAGCTGCTTGACTCTAGGCTTGATGCTACAAAACCAAAGATGTCGAAGTTAGGTTTTTTCTTCAAGGAATTAAAAGGCCACTTGTGTTGATACACCGAGAAAGGAAACAAAAGGGGGGTGACAAAAAGAGAGAGATAAATATATAAGACATAAAGGACAGTTTGGAGCTAGGATAGACCACTTGCGTAGCATATATAAGGCCTCAGGTTCCATCCTCAACACTCTCCCACACATAATATGCACACACACACACATGCACACACACACAGAGGCAGAATTATTTGGTGATGTAAGAATTTTTTAAAAGATGGATAGATCCTAAATAAATAAAATATAGGACAAGTCAGGCAAAGTGAAGATTAATCAGTATTGCAAAGACAATGCTATTACAATGCATTTAAGAGAAAAATACTACTGAAATTAAAATGTATTTTAGGTTATAATAGAACTTAGGTTTTGCCCACCAAAGAGTAAGTGGTCTATGATATTTACAAGTATAGTCCAGTGTTAATGGAGGGGCTTACATTTTGCTTAGAGTAACACACAACATTTGCATATGATATAAGGACAGATCACCGGAGCAACTGAGTCTATTTTACTTACATATCATGAGCATCTATAATTTATCACCAAATAAATATGTGATCATTTCCCAGAGTGAAATAATGCTTACTAATAATTATACTATGGCAACAGGTATGAAGTATATCTAGTCGGGCAAGTTCGTGCATGTCTGTAATCCCAGCACTTGGGAGACTGATGCTGGAGGATCACTGCGATTTTGAGGCCAGAGTAGGCTACAAAGTGAGTTCAAAACCAGCCTAAACTGCATCATAAGACCCTGTCTCAAAAAGATAAATAAAAAAAAGAGAAAATAAATAAATAAATAATAAAGCAATTTACACCACCAAATTCAGGAGCTTGAGATGACAGGTTTTCTCTTCTTCAGTCCTCCAAAATGATTAAAAAAAAAAAAAAAGCGTAGGTTATGTGGAAAACAAATGGTTTCTTTGCAGACATCATTATATAGGATGTGACAATAAGCAATCCATACTTGCTGAAAATATTAAGAATGAGAGAAGACCACAAAGAACCTTCTAGAGTGTGGGAGCAGAGTTTCTCAAAACAGATCAGAGACAGTAAGACCTGAATTACTGTGGGAAGTATTTGATTTAACATTGTAAGAAAGACTATTTCATGGTAGAATGTGCTACACAGTTACTGTTGGAAGAGTTGTAGCCCTCTACAGAAGCATTCAGGGTGACTGGGCTCCAGTAGTAAGAACTCAAATGGAGTCTGGTACAAATGATATGATATGAATCAAGAAGAAAAAAAGATTTCACTAAATAGTTGAAAGACGTAAACATACCTGAAAATAAATAGCTCAGAAATTTGTTGGAAAAAAAACAAGAAAGAATATAAATGCAGGAAAATAAAAAGATTGTGTGTGTGTGTACATGGGCATTTAGCTAGTTAAAGTGGGATATTAATAATAGGAAGCAATAGGATGTTAGTAAAGACAACAGGCTTTTTAGAGCAGCAGTGTCTCAAACACTTCTCTTCATATCTTAATTTGTTCATTGTTTATTTCTACAAAACTTTGTAGAACTTACTATGTTCTAAGTATTAGAGAAGAACTAGTGGATAAAAGAAAGCAGAAATCCCTCTTATCACACAGCTAACATCGTACTGAGAACAGCAAAATAGATCAGTTGATTTTATATTGGAATGTAAACCTTATGTAGAAACAGAATTCAATTACATAGCAGCAATGGTGACTCAAATAAGGGGTGAAAAACAAGGGGTGAAATACAATTGTAGACAAGGTAGTCAGAGGACATGTCCCAGAGAATGAGCCAGAGTGAGAATACAGGCTTACAGGCTGTGAAGGCGACACTCATTTGAATAAAAGTCCTGTGCTAAAGATCATGGGCTGAAGATTAGAGGCAGAAAAGTGTTCAGGAAATTTAAGGGACATTAAAGATGTAAGCACAACTGGAGGAAAAGAAGACTTAAGAGGTGACCAGCAGGCATGTGGTGCTGACAGGGCAGAAGCAGACTGAGCTTTATTCAAAGACAAGGTAGCAGAGGTTGGGAAGAGTCAGAGCAGAGTGACACAACCCAATTTATCAGTTTTCTTCAGTAATGTGGACTGAACCCAGAAGCTTCCCACGGAACTATCTACTTATTCTTTTTTTAAAAATGTGTTTTATTTTGATACAATATCATGCAAACTCACACAACTGCCCAGGGTAGGCTCAAACATGCAATCCACCTGCCTCTGATGCCAAAGTGCAGGGATCACAAGGTGTTTGTTTTCAGGCCCATCCTGATTTATTCTGTTAAAGGATTTCTCTGGTTACAGTGTAGAGAATAGTGAAGTTGGAAGCAGAGAAATCAAGAAGGTACTACTGGAATAAACTCACTGAATGGGAATCGTTGCATGGATGAAGATGCTGATGGAACAGTTTCAAGATTAAATTTTACGAGGAAACTGACACCAAGTATTTGCAGTCTCATTAACTGTCAGAATTTTGAATTGTGAAATGTGAATCCAAATATTAGACTTTTTAATCACTTTTGTAAACATGCTGAATTTGGGATAGCTGGTGACATCCACAGAGCATGCATAATAGGAAGTGAAATACCTAAGCGTGTAATTGTAAATGATCACAACAGTAAAGAGAACAGAATTCTCACTCTAAGAAGAAATTGAGAAGCTCAAGGAATTGATGACGTGACTCAAGTTAGAGGTAAGAGAAGTATGAAGATGATCAATAGGTTGTTCAGAGAAAAAAAGAAGCAAGAGTAGGTCAGGCACAAAGACAGAAAAGACAAACAGCTGCAGAGAAAGAAGGACACGGCAAAGTGAAATGACATTTACCAAAGCTATGTGGAATTTCAAGAACTGAATTGAGAAGAAGTCACTAATGCCAAAATTCCAGTGCAGTAAGTTCTGGAAAGATTAGGTAGCCTTAGGTCCTAAAAGAAATTTACCAGTGAAGCAAAAAGATCAAAAAGGAGATGACAGTGGAACAATTTACCCAAGAGAATTTCATGGGAATGAAACAAGACCCTAAAATATAGTAAGAATGTAGGTTCTGAGGAAGAATAGAAAAATGAAGTGACAGAAAGTTATTACCTACTAGGGACGAAAGGGATAGTATTTTTACCTAAGTTTACTCAAAGAACTGAGAAGCAGAATTAGTTTCTGAAATGTTCAGAAGGTGAAACTGGAAAAGTGGCATCTTAGACTCATTGCCTTGAGAATTTTAAAGGGATCTTCTAGCAACCTGGGAAAGGATTACTTTCTAGTAACAATAAAGATACAGCTAACATTTAAAGTAGACTTTTGAGAGCTGAGTGTTCATTTTATTTTGTTTTAATGTCCAAATGTTCACCTGTGTTAAGCCACAGATACAAAATAACCCTTGGGAAAATCCCAGAAGAAAATCACTTAGGAATACAAGCAAACTGTCTACTCTTGATATATATTCAGACATATAAGTAAATCCATTCTGATTCAAAAATAATTTTTTCTGCCCCAGGAGTAAGGTATACTTAAGGCAATTTACCTAATAAGTCTGTGTTACCAGCTTTCAAAGCAAAATTCAACTTTTAGACACAATTTACATTATTATAGTTTGGGGGGCAGTTTTCTATAATCCATCTGTTCATTTTTCAACCAGGTACTTCATTTCAAGGTCAGTTTTCTAAAGCACTGATTTTAGTCTTGAGCATATTTTCAGTTTTTCTGAGATGATTATTTAAAAGATACACCTACCACCTTTAGGATCTTGAATCAAAAGCAAAATATATTATATGTATGTATGCTTTTCAGTTTTCCTATTTAATGCTTAAACCCACACTCCTGAGATGAACTAATCTCATTTTAAATGTCTTTCTATTGTATGCAAAATCATATTTTACCCTGTAATAAAAATGAGAAGCTTATGAGTATGGAAATCAGTTTACTTATATCCTAAGGAAGAATATCAAAGCTAGAATTATATGTAGCACTTTATAATAATAGACTCGATCAAAAACATGAAACAATTAAGACAATCACATTCAATAGAGTCTGTGAGTGTGACTTTATTCTGTCATAAGCAAAGCTTATCTTGATAGTCTTTCTATACTTACATGAAAATATCCAGTTACTGATTGTATTTATAGTTAGTAATATTTTCTGAAAGTTAAACATAGTCTTAGCTCAAAAAATTATATATATATGTTTATAAATTATTAATTTTCTTATTTTAATATCTAAATTAAGATGCTATTTTTTATCTTTTGGTAAAACAAAAACTATCAAAGTCAAAAACTCAAAGTATGATATATCAATAGGGATCTATTGAATAAATATATTCACCATATCCTTGAATATTTCACCATGATTAATTTTCAAAGATTTTGTCATTTCCCTTAAATGTTAACTTGTTATAGAGGAATAATTAGAATGAAAGTTTACTAAGGAATTACCTGCCTTTTCAATCGTAGCAAGATATTATAGGGAAATTTAAACAAAATAATGAGCTCTGGTTCATTGTTACACATAAAGGTAAAGGAGGAATTCATGAGCACTCATTTACTAAATTCCTGGAAATTCAGGTAAATATGTTAAAAATTATGTTTAAAAAGAGATACCAAGTGAAATATAAGGAATGTGCTGAAATTTGAGCTTCCCATTGTAATTAAGATCAGCACTATTCTACTTGTATCTCATTGTTAACTTTCTTATTTTGTAGATCCTCAGTGATAAGTCCCCCGAGGGCAGGGAGTTTTGTCTTTGACTTCATATTTTCACTAAGAAAAAGATTGCATTGAGACAGCTACTCTCCCATGCTAAGTGCATCACCATTTACAATAGCCAAGATGGGACCTCAACATATTTATGCATGGATGGGCAATGGAGAGAAGACACTTTGGTATAAATAGACACAATAGACTACTATTTAGACGTAACAGCAGCAAGGACATTACGTTAAGTGCAATAAGCCCCACGAAGGAAAATAATACATGGTCTTACATATATGTGAAATCTGCAAAAGCTGTATCTCACAGTATAGAATAGTGGTTACCTCAGGGTAGGGAAATTGGATAGGAGGGGGAGGGAAGGGAGAATTTGAAAACAATCACTACATTGTTAGACTGGAGAGATATGATGTGATATTCTACCGCACAATAAGGTGAATATAATTAGCAAATGTGCATTTACATTTTAAAATAGCTATAAGAGCAGACTCTGAATATTCTTATCCCTAAAATGGTAAACATTTCAGGTGACCTATATGCTAGCTACCCTGGTTTGATCATTACACACTGTATATGTGAATCAAAATAACACATTTTGCCCCATCAATATGCAACATTTTATGTGATTCAAAAATTTTTAAAAAGCAGACTTTAACAGAACAAAAGAAAGTTTTCTGAAAATGACTCCACACCATTTTTGCATTGAGAGGTTTCAAAAAAGGCCACAGCAGTAACTGTATTCTGTGTTTTATTACCAAATGATAAATACCTTTATTTAGTTAATCACTAAAACAAAACTAAGTTCTCCCATGGTTAAAATAAAAGACACTAAATAGTGAAGATTATACTCTATTAAAGCTTTAGTGAAAACTAAACATCAAATGTGAGAGAGATTCAATTTATCCTCCAGGGACTCTTAAACACTATAGAAAATTAGGTTTACAATAGCTGATGTGCAATAGTAATTGGGCCAAATATGTTAATGATAATTTTTTTCAAAAAAGATATTCCTTTAGGAAAATCCTAATTTAAGTGTACGATAAAATGCAACTCACCATTTCAAGCTACATTGGGATTTTCTACATTTGGGGATTAGGGTGGGGAGAGGTAGATTAAAATGGCTGAACTTGAGCAGCTCCATTTAGCTGGGGATATGTACCACCTTCCAAACTGAGTGCTTGACTGACAATTAAAACTTATTTTACACTATGAAATTTATAATGGCTGGTATCATTTATCTGTGTTGAATTCATCCTGAAAAATCTGCATAGGCGTAAAGTAGTATAATGGTCTGTATAATGAAAAGTATCCATCTTTCAATAGTAGAATTTTAATTAATAATTCTCATTTTCATGTAGGGATATTATTGGTAATTTAGACTTAATTACTCAGCAGACATATGTGCACACACACCCACATAATATGTACACATGATCTTGTGTTTTAAAATTGGCATACAAATTTGCCTTGTGCTCTGTCATTTCTCAAGCTAAAACAGATGCACCTCTCATGTAAGAATAAGACTTGAAACTGAGTAAAAGCCCTGTGGTAGGCTGAGTCAAGCACCCCCCAATACAATGACACACCACATACTGACTCCTACATCTGTCTGTCGGTAACAGGAACTTCGCAGGTGTGATTAAGGGGAGGACCTAGAGGAAGGGGAGTTTGGCTGGGATTATGCAGTTAGTGCGGTGTAATCCCAAGGGCTGTTGTAGAGGGACTTTAGAATGGAGACAAGTAGATGTTCTGTGGGAGCAGAGCTTACAGGTATCTGGGGAAAGAGGCAGAGGCAAGGAATTTGGGCATCCAGCTACCAGGGCTGGGAAAGGGATGAGACAGATGGTCACCTAGAACCTCTAGGGCTCAACCTTAACAACACTGTCTAGACTTTTGACCTTAGAAATGTGAGGAGAGCGCACCTGCACTGCTCAGAGCCACTACATTTGTGATGCTTTGTTATAACTAAACAAGTTCCCGGTCTCATTTTATAGGTAAGACACGACATATGTGAGTCTGATCAAATGAGTAACAAACAAAAGGCAAGTTACTTTATCATTCATTTAATGGCCTTTTTCTTATAAGTTAACTTATCTTTGTTTCAACACCGAAATAAAATGCCTATTTTCTTTGATATCAAGGGTCAGGGAAAACAGAGTGAGAGATGACAAAAGCCATTAATAATGGCTAAAAGCATAATGCAGAAGTTTATGGAAAAATATTTAAATAACTGTTTGAAAAATATATGAATTGGGAAGTATGTGCATGTACATGAGTATGTTCATGTAAGTACACGTTTTCTCTCTTGTAAACTGAGAAAATTCAAAGGTATTCAAAATCTATCATGAAAATTGTAAGTGACTGAACATCTTTATACTTTTGATTGGTATTATCAAATTCTCAATCAATCATTCTGCACCCTGTTAAGTACCAAGTGTTTTTGGAACTGCAAATGGCAGGGCATAGTTCAAAAAATATTTTATATAAAGGTAAAACTAAATTGAAAATTTTAAAAAGTACATTATTCCCAGGAGAAAGTGTTGCTCATCTATCATTTCTATCATTATGAGAAGAACCTCTCTAAACATTTCACAACCAATTTGACATTTAATTTTCAAGGAGAAAGTCTGTGATTTTTTTCCTTGATTATGTGAGCAATGGTGAGCTTTTTCATGCTTTTTACACAGTAATATAGAAAATCACAATGCACTCAGCATGGCCCTGTTTTAAACTGCTTCTTTACCAGGAAATACAAACACACACACACACACACACACACACACACACACACACCAGAGTGAAAACCTTCTTTTTTGCACAAGAGAAAGGATATGTATTCATTAGAAAAAAAAAAACTGATACATTCAGTGGGATTCACTCCAATTTTTATCACTGAATCAATATTAACTAGTTCTGCGTACTTTTCCAACATGTAAGTAAAAATACTTATGTTTTATCTGCCCTTTGTCAGAAACCCACTGAAGTAAACTGTCAGACTTATTGCATTTGTTACATTATATAAATAAAATTTTCACACGTCTTCTTTGGAAATGTAAAGGAAAAAGCCTAAGTTATTGACATTTGCTTGTAAGCTCTGTTCTCTAAAACCTACATGATCCTCATCCAATTTCCCAGGGGCTACCAACATCAGCATCATTTTTCTCGTCTCTAGATTTAGTGAGATGTAAGGCAGATGGTTAGGCTTTGGCTCATTCAGGAATGATGCAATATCTCGTACACATTATGCTCTATTTTAACCACTACAGTTTTAAGTACTGCAAGTTTTTATTTTGATTTTAAAATATCATGTTCAATCATAATTTCTTGTTCTGTTTTAAAAGGCCTTAAATACATTCACTCATTTAACACTCACTTGCTATGAACCAAAGTAAGCACTAAGAACTTGATGAAGACCACTGGAATCTCTTCCCAAAGTTTTTGATGATTTATCACAGAAGTACGGAAAATTTCAATAATACATTCAAAGTACATTAATGTGATGTAAGCAGTAATAAAAGTGTGTTTGTGTGTTCCTAAAGGAATAGCAAATGCGACAAGCTGTTCTGTGGACACAGGTAGACTTCGGAGTTAACATGGAGAGGACAGGCAAAGGATAGAGCTAACTGTCCACCTACACGCTATTTTTATCATTTTGGGAAGCTGATCCCTACCACGAAGGCAGGAAAGTCCACAAGCCTGCTTTATCTTGCAGCTAGGCACGGACCTGGGGTTTTTAGCACTGATTAGAATTGACTGAGAGACAATATGTGTTAGGATTCTCCTGGGGAGAGTTTTCCTTTCTACTCCAAGTAGGAGCTCTCCTACTTGGCCCCAAACCATGAGCATTTGAAGTCTGGGCTGCTATTGCTTTCAAGACCATGAAGATATGCCAGAGGACAAAGGTCGCACAGAGGATCCAAACAGTCTGACAGATGGGAGGTTGCTCAGCACATGAACTCTTCAGAGCTGTCAGAGGTGCACCCGTATCTAACCTCATCACTCTGTAGACATTTCATTAGGTTATGCAACTCATATCCTTATTGATATTTGGACCAATATCTTGGGCAATTGTACTTTCATACAAAAATAACTGAGACTGGTATCAAGGAAGCATCTCAGAAAATAACTTTTAATGATCTTTTTTTATTAAAAAGACCATGATATTGATTGCCACACTGGATAGGTGGGAGATGACATTTCAAGCAAAAGGAAGACCACACATGTCATATTAAGGGAGCAGCCAGTAATTCATATCACTGAGGTTTAGATTATCTGTCAAAGGCAGGCTGGAATATGGCTGAATATTCACTTTGTTTTGTTTGAACATAGTCACTTTCTTTCTCTTCTTCCTCTCTTGTTAATTGCTCTTGCATTCCTTCCTTCTTTCCATTTTACTCCCTGCTTCTGTCCTCCTTTTCTTTCTTTCTCTTGTCCTTAGATATTTCTGCCATATCTAGTCAATGATCTAATATGCCCTTGTCAGCCATTCAAAGAGACTTCTTAGTCTTTATTATTTCAAATTTGTAGATTTTGAAAATAGTTTTTGAGGGAGATGAAGTGATTCATAGTATAAGTAATAATAACAATGTTAAAGATTTACTATGTAAAAGGTACTAAATTAAAGATTTTACAAATTTTATTTAATACTGCAGTAAGCATATTGCATACATCTTACAAATCATGTAAGATGGTTTAGAAAGTTAAACAACTCTTTTAATGTCATTCATCTGGCAGGATCAGGATACAAATATACCTCTGACAGATGAAACACTTGCTTTCATAATCACTAAGAAGATTTCGTAAAGCTGAGGATTAGAAGTATTTTGAGAGCAATGACTTTGGCATTGGGAATGCACTGCGTATAGTGGCAGTGACATCAAGGCATTCCAGGCCACTGGTTCCTTCAGTCACTGTAACCACTCCACTCTTCCCCAACACAGGTACATGCATGACAGGTGGTACTCGGAAGTCCTATAAATAGTATTACTATTTACACTGCACATAGCTATTAAGATGTGGCATCAATCTTATAGTTGCAAAAAGTTCCATGTGTTTGTTTCCATCTCTACAGAGAAAATACCTATCCCCGGAAGAAGTAAACTTTGCCTATCATTTATCTATATTTGTGAATAACATTTAAAAGGCAGACATTAGCTGAGATGGAGCCGTGAGGAAAGGGTAGCATAGATGCTATTGCGTATTATAAAGTAAGGAGACTGGAGAACCAGAGGCCTTTGCAATATGACTGCACCCAGGACTTCTTCCTTGCCCTTGTCCTAAATCACAGGAGTGGCATAAATGAACTTTGCCTCTCTTTTTATTACATCTTCATGATCAAAGTAATATTGAAAATGTTTGAAAGTCTCTAGGGGAAGAAAAAAGTTGATGAGACAATAATTTTATTGACTGGTTACACTTTGGTAGACATTGGTCCAAATCAAAATGATCAAATGAGAAAAGTATCTATTAGCTGAAATGGTAAGAGACAGGGCTAGGAAGGTAGGCTTCTTTTTTTGGGTAATTATGAAATAGGAAGAAAGACTCAGTGAGTTTCTCGAGCATAATTCTCAGTACTTCTATACAGAAGAAACACAGCATCTGAAGTTAAATGAGTTCTCATGAAAGTAATTCTTACTTTATCAAAAAGTTTTAATGTAGCATTTTAATGTTAATAGGAAATTAGAAAAGGTAGCCAAAGGGCTAAAAGGAATATAAAATTAAGCCTTATGTTTTTATATGAAGATATAAAATGCATTTATTTTCTCCTGTTACTTGAATGTTTTTTTTTCAGAATTGAGAAAGAATTGAGAAAATGTATATTGTAATCTGACAGACTACATATTAAAAATCATGCTACTGGACTATGAAAATTAGAATGTCATTATATTTGGTAAGTCAACGTTGGGAATATTATAATTGTACAAATTACATTTACATGAAATAAAAATGGAGATGATAATTAAAGAGGCAAAAAATCAAATCTAAGTTAACCACACTTAGACAACAATTGTACTTTGTAGATTTTTCTATATAGAAAAACATATATACATTGTTAAGTTTTTATAAAAATGTAAATCCTATATTGTATTTTTACTCAAAAATATTTGTTATATATATATATGCATTTATAAATATAAGTCTAGGAGATAAATTCAATACAGGGATAATATAATAACACATACATTTTTCATATTTTAAAACACTTATGAAAATGAGAACTATCAAAATGTCCAATACTAGATACTAGGTAAAAGTATATCAGCTCTGTAGGCAATAGTGTTTAATTCTCTCATTTTAGATAATAAACTGTTAATTGGAAAAGGTGCTCTTTCTCAAAATAATTGATTTATAGAATTTTTGATGCATTCTGAAATTGCCCTTCATATATGGCGTTAAATTTTAATTTTAACCTTGCTTTCTTACATCATACTCTGAACTACAGTATGTTACATCATTGTCAGTCTAAGTTCAATTATTCTAAATACGTGTGTTAATTTCATCTCACATATTTTCTGCATGTTTTACACCACTTTCAAGGACATGTAAATTTTGAGATGATATGAAATCCTGGGGAAAATCCCATGGGACCTAAATATTCTGGTGCCTACCACAAAACTGATGTCTTATTACTAAGGAAATTTTAAATTTAAATAAGGTGTTACCATGCCTAGGGTAAAATCTTAAAAGACAGAAGCCTTCCCCAAAAATAGTATTTCAGAGAAATCCTGAGGCAGCCTGCTATGCACTTTCATCATTTTAAATATTTTGTCAAACAATCCTCCAAAATGTTCTTTTAATTGGTATAGCACTCCAGTTCATAGGAAATGGCTTGTCCCTTCAACTTCCAAAAGAAATGTAAAATGAGATTTTCCAAAAAGTTCAAATATTTATTTTTGACTATGGGTGATGTTCTCTTTCCTGTAGTATGTTATTTTTGATGGGGAGGAGAACTCAAAATATTTCCTCATTTTGAGGGATGTTTAGCAGTAGTTCTGCTTGCCCAGCCTCTATTATAAGGCCTCACAAAGGCCATTGGTAATAATTTTAGCATCATGGGCCTAATGGCAGATAGAAAAAATAAAATTGAGCAAACTAAGAGAGTTAAGAACGGAAGAGGAGGAACATGACACAGCCCATATTTAGGCCTTTTTTTGGCATCACCTTTGTTAAGAAATTAAAGGATATTTGTTACACTTGGATTCTAGAAATTTCTATCATAAACTACAGTCAAATTTAGAGAAAAGAGTTGTTTCATTTTTGGCATGATCTAAAGTTTGACTGCATATTACAAGCATTACGTAACTCACTTTAAAGCTATACAAACACAAAAACTGATTTAAAAACATATATATTCTTAAAATTTATGTATTCATATATCTACATCTTTCAGTCCATTCACAGACCTACATGTTTTTATTATATATATAAATTTATAAATTATATTTTAATTATATTTTATATTTATTAAAATGTTTATAATATTTATATTATATCTGCATTATATTTTATAACTACATTTAATTATAATTTATATAACTAAATTATATAAATAAATTTATGTAAATACATCAAAATATCGATATAAATACATCAATATATAAATATATATGATACCAAATATATATTTACTGGCCTAATAAGTAATTAGATTTAGGTTATACATAAAAATGCTTAGGTTATATACAGCTATATGTATCCTTAAGACAGTGATTATATAAAAATGTATATATATATTACATTTATTCATGAAATGAAAACACTAAATTTTCTGTCCCCTTCTAACTTGTGAGGAATTCCTATTTCCTTCTTTTTTTTGTACATAACACAACGTGCCCCAGATGTAGCCAGTCCAATCACTTAAAGTGTAGCATTTGGAACTTCCTTCTTTTACTTTCAGCATTTACATTTTTCATTCAAATTTATGTTGTAAAAATCATTCTTAAAATCACATTCACATCAGAAAGAAAGATTAAATGTTTTTTTCATTGAGATTGGATAGATCTGGAGATTGCGTGTGATTTGCAAATTCTGTTTTTCTCAGAGAAAAGAATAGCCATATTTTAAGAATCCATTGGCTTCTTGGTCAAAGGTCAATCAACAACAAATTTCACATTCTACAGAAAAGAGCGCGCAGAACACTGTGGATGCATTCATGAAATGAAACTTTTTTATGTAATAAAATATGTTTATCTTTTGTGACATTATCAGCTAATGACTGGGAAGATGAAAGTGTAATACATATGAGAAAATAAATTTTGAAGATACTATGCTTTGATTTATATTATCTACTAATAATAGTTTCTATATGATTAAAGGGAGTTTTTCCCACTATGATTAAATAAACTCCTTGAAGTACTTTAAAAGCCTAATTATTTTTAAATGTATTAAAAGAAACAGCTAATGAGTGATAAGGATAGATAGATAAATGGATAATGAAGATTAAATAAATATATTAATAAATGCCATGTTGCATAACTTGTTAAATTCATAAACTTTCCAAACTGTGTTCTATTTTTTCAGACTAAATTGATTTTACTTCCTGCTATTTAAAAATAAATTAACACAATATCTCATTATTTCTTTAATTATCTATCTAATTAATCATTATTCATTATATGATTCTCTATTTTATTATTATTCATTATATATATTTATGTTCTTATTTCCTGAAAATGTTTAACTTGTCTTTGATTTGGAAGTATAAATACAATTATGCAAATATTATTATCTATCTTAGACAGTCTACAAAGTGGTTTAATTAATTAACATAAAATTTTGATTGAAAACTACTCTCATAATTTAAATGGTAGCAATGTAGTATGTCCAAAGTTTAAAAAGTCAAAAATTTAAAATAATTCAATTTTTTGATGGGCAGCAGCACCAGTAAATATTATAACATAAAATGGAACTATAAACTTTAACTCAATGCAACAATTACAGAAAGAAAGTAAATAGGGTGAGATCAGATGTTAGAGACACAAATATATGTATAAGATTAAAGATTGAATAATCAACATTTTTAAGAACTCCGATTCAGGAAGTTTTCAAAAAGTATGGTAGTGCCAGGGGTATAGCTCAGTGGCACCGCGCCTGCCTGGCAAGTGCGAAGTCCTGACTTTGACTCCGGGTACCAAAAAAAAAAGGATGGCACTTGCTCCTTAATAGGGTTTTTTTTCACATTTTTTCACCTAATACTCACTTTAGTCAAAAGCAGTTAAACCAAAAGGCAACCAACGGTATGAATTTAATTTTAAAAAGCCGGCCAATGAAGGGTGAGAGTAAATGACGGGAGGTGTAAGGCGCTCTCTAATTGTGGAAAGGAAATGCTTCATGAGAATAATAAAGAGACTCTGAATGTTTGTAACTAAAATCGAAGTTATACAATTCTGACATTATAATAGTGCTAGAGCCCTGTTCAAATTGGAAGAGCATGACTCCTTTATTTTCTACCCCATCACATTAGTTCCACAATCAAATGGCTCTATTTCAGTCATTTAATTGAAAACTAGAGAAATAATAGCACATATGTTTTACAGAGATTGAAAACAATGTATGTACAGTATGAACTACAACCAAGCCTAAGTAGTTACTGTATGTAACCTGTTAGTATAGTTAATATTAATAGAAGATATTAATGATATCTTGGTCCTGGAATTATGTCGTATTATCTGAGCTGACAAGGGTGTCAGGCAATCCAGTGCTCCCAGCAAATGTAGTCTAATAACTCTCCCTTAATACCGGTGAGATCTGCCAAAGGATATTTTGATTTTGTTGTTTTCCACATATATTTGTCAAGTAAGCAAAACTCTTTTTGCTTCTGTTTTTGCTGCTGCTGTTGTTTTAAAAGACTGTGTAATTAATGCAAATAAATTAACAGGAAATAACTTAAGCATGAGATTTGCCAAAATAAGCATTCCCTGTCTCTGATTTCGGTTCTCTGCAAAAGGATACCTTTGTGCCTGCAGCATTGTTTATTTGTCCTTCTCCTTCAGATTCAAAGAAGAAAAATAAGAAATCTTATGTTTTTACGTAGCTAGTACTATATCCACAGTCTGATATATGTTTAATAAAATTATTACCAGTGCACATATCAGATTCCTTATTATGTATGACTAAACTAACAATTGATATATTTCACTCTTTTTATTTCAAACAAGATCTACAACTTCAAAGACAAAATGAATGGGTGAGGGAAACTGTATAATTCTGAAAGTATTTTGGCTGAGGCAAATGCATGGGAATTTCTGTGAATATTTTGTTACAGACAGGATGAATATGACACTGATAACAAGATTAAATGTCAAAATTTTAAATCAAAATGCTCATTTCATTTTTCTTATGTCTTGTTTATTTAGAAATACCAATTTATGTAATATACTGTATGTGTTACTTTTTTTATAAAAAATGTAACCTTGCAAATTTCTATATAACTAAGTTGACTATAAATACTAATTTTCCTAATGTGTTATTCCCAGCGGGTACCCAAAGATGTGGTAGCCTACATTCTTTACCTTGCCCGATTTTTACATTTTTAGTCTGACCACATTCCATCCTTCATATTTATTACCATGAAACAATGCAAGCAACCTAAAAGTATACCAAATCTACTAAACATCTATGCCAATGAATAAATTTTGGTCCCTTAGCATAGCATCCCTTTCAGAATGCATTGTACTAATTGCTATAAATGCAGATAATATCTGAAGCATTTTCTTTATTTTCATAAAAATCATTGCTGATTTCAGTAATGTGCACCAAAAAGCCAAAAATACTTATTATTTGATCAATTTCTGACATAATTCCATAAATAGAACAACCATAATTTAAATGTAGATAACAGCTGCACTAATCATTCATTAGTTTGAATAAAGATAAAAAATGTGGTCAGTGGATTTTCCCTCGATGCAAATGTTAAAATCATTCAAAAACAATAACATCACTTGATAGACTTATATTGTCTCTGAGCTTTTTATATCTACCTTATTTTTATCCAACTATGCTTTTATTTATATAAATTTCTAAACATTAATTTGCAGCTTTCAGGACTGAAAAAGAGTTGTCACTTTGTATATTTAAACTCTGACAGTATAAATTGTACCTCAGTACACCTGAATTTGAACCAACATGACAAAGGTTATGAACTCAGCTTTAACATATTTGTTGGTAAAATATTTAACAATTAATTTTTGAAATAAAATTGTAAGTCCTGGGATGATTCCTTCAAAGCACACATTATACATATTGCATGTATTTTAAACCATTAAATTAAGCAAAATTTGGTTCTTGATTTGATTTTTGCCCTTGTTTGGCACCATTACAGGTTCCTAAGTTTGCTAAGTAAAAACCTTTGATGTTGGCATTTAACAAACATGCTTATTTATACAAACGTGACCTTGTTATGGTTTCCTTTACTGTATGTCCTATCTATGGTAATCTAGTGTCCTATTACATTGATTTTGTTTCTCTGAGAGGACATTTTTCCACTACCAATCTAATACAGGTGTTTCACTTAATATTTTCATCCACTCCTCAAATCAGAGAGGAAAATTTTGAGGAGAGATATCCCATACTAATGTATCCTGAAAATACATACTACCTACTTTAGAGAATTAGTTTTTGGGTTATCTGGATCAGAAACCCTGGGATGTGGCCTGAACAGAAGAAACTTCTTGTTGCTGGTTAGCATCTCGGGTAGTAGGGTCCAGAAATCTGAATTTTATAAAGCTCTTCCGGCAATCTCTAGGTACGTTGAAGTTTGACAACTGTAACTCAGAGTGGCGTGCTTCGTTATATTAGATAGTAGCACTGTTTCATCCCAATCTATAGTTTACAGAATCTTTCCTCTTCAATATATTTCAAGCAATGCAACCTATGATTTACACTCAGTTTGGAACAATAAGAACTCTTGTTAATGTAAGATCCCAATAATGGTCTCAAAAGCCTAACTGCATTATTGAGGAAAGTATTTCATGCCTTTGAATTTCTTTTCACATTCTCTTACAGGTGTTATTCAGACAGCAGTTCCTACCAGAGACTGGGAAAAGTGTTAAGGGCTCTGATTTATTACTGCCTGGACATTCTTGAAGAGAAGAAATACAAAACCACAAATAAAAAAGGAGTAAAAAGTATATTTATTTAAATGTCAAAGGAGGGGCTGGGGATTTAGCTCAGCAAAGTGCCTGCCTGGCAAGCGCAAGATCATGAGTTTGATTCTGGGTACTGGGAAAAAATTAAAAAATAAAAAAAATAATAAATAAATGTCAAAGGAATTATTACACATTACAAATGTTAAAAGTATACAAGCACATAAAATATCACTTCATTAAAAATAATTTTATATGGCCAAGTGTGTTGGCCCACACCTGTAATCCCAGCACTCAAGAAGCTGAGGCAGAAGGATAGTTGCAAGTTTGAGACTAGCCTGGGCTACAGAGTGAGCTCAAGGCCGGCCTGAAGTTCATAGTGAGACCTTGCCTCAAAAAAATCAAACAAACAACAAAAAAGAAATGATTCCCTGATTAACGTAGGCCTATTAGGGCCGGGGATATAGCTCAGTGGCATAAGCACCTGCCTGGCAAGCACAAGGTCCTGAGTTTGATTCCTGGTCCCCCCAAAAAGAAAAAATAGGCCTACTATCGTTTTTGTCTATATTTATTTTAGCTACATCCATATTAATCACCTTTTTTTTTTTTGGTACTGGGACTTGAACTCAGAACCTTTCACTTGCCAGGCAAATGCTTGTGCCACTAAGCTATATCCCTGGTCCCATTTTAATCATCTTTTAATCAAATATTTTGTGGAGAGATTAGAATCTGAATCTAGTCTTTCCTTTTGAATATTTGGTCAATATTCTTACTGTCACTATTAGAAAAGTTTCTCTAAATTTCACAACTTGCTATTGAAAACACTCTGAAAAGAACGTGACTATCAAAGTTGGGGAAACACATCAATAGTTTCCTTTTACACATGAGCTGAAAAATGTGTGAGAATTTCCTATAGACCTACTCTTAGGTCTATAACTAGAATGTTGATTATTTGATTGCTTGCTTCCTTGTTACTCACATTTTTCAAATGTGATTAGGTACATTTATACTGTGTCCTGCTTTGGGCTTCTCACCTGTGTGTCAATTTTGGATAAATTCACACAGTGCAGCAAACCATATTACCAACATGTGATGTAGTAAAGAATAAGTGAAGTACATGTGGAAGTAACTCAAACTCACACAAACTATGTAAATCACATAAGTACATAATCTATTCATTTCCCACAAATGAGACTCCCGGCATGAGCAGTAATTTTCATCTTTCCTCTCACTTTTCTGTAGTAATCACACCACAGTTCACTGTCCTCAATTTGTTTCTCTTATCCTTCTCCCCGGTGATTTGGTTTTACAATACACTGCTGACCTTCCAAAGCCCCTGCTTAAATTCTTCAGAAATTTAGAAACATGTAAAATGCCAAACCTCGGGACACACGGAACTAGAGTTGCCGAGACTCAGACCGTGACTGTTGACCCGCTTCTCTCTGTAGTCTCAAAAGTCTCGTCCAAAATGGCTTACTTCTGGTCTTTCATGAATTTTCCTGCTTCAGAACCTTGACAGACAATGTACGTTTTCCTTACACCATGCTTCTTTCCTCCTGCCCACTACATACCCAATCTACTTTATGACTCGATTTAAAAGCCAGTTCATCTGGGAAACTCGAATTCCGTGCTTTTCAATGACTCGTGGTATTTCTGCATTCGCAACTCTAACCACAGTTACGTTTGCACACTACCCAGCTTTCTCCAGAAAGCATGAGCCTGTTAATCACTTTCCACTGAATATATTAATACAGTAAGTGTTTACTATAATAACAGAACAAATAGTGGCACAATATTTGGAATTAGATATACTGAGACACTTTTATGGTTCCATTAATTATTTACAGTTTACATGAGTTGGTTTATTACTGTATGAAATAGGAATAGTTGTATATACTTCATGGCTGTACTGAGAAAATCATATATATCTAATCTATCTATCTATCTATATATGCACACACATTTATACATATATCACAAGTAAATCATCAGTCCATGACATGCACTGCGAGATTTCAAAACATGAAAGTACATTATTAGTATTTAGTACAGGATACAAAATAGTTGTAATTCTTCAGATCTTGAAAACACATTTTCTTTGACTGGTTGAAGGCAGCATTAATAACTTGTTCAGATCAGTACTCAAGGAGTCCGGCTCAGTCTCCCCACTTGAGCCCAACACCATACTTTCATGAGCAAAGGTTCATTGATAAATTGTTCTTGTTTTAAGGTAACTCAGGTTCATATGAACTTAGAAAAGGACTTGACTCCAAGAAGCTACAGGAATATGTATTAGTTAGTGAATGTACTATTCCTCTCACATTGTCACTATTTTATTCTGAAATATTTTTGATGAATCTCTCCTCCAATATTCGTATTTTATTCTATGTTAATTCTACATTATGACCCCAACTGGATGTGAAATCCCATGATTCCCTGTGTTATTAGTGAAGGGACCATAGCAAAGAACAGAATTACACCCAGTCAGACCTACTGTTTCCCTCGTAGGTTTAAGTGGTAGAGACCATGTTGAACTGGATTCTTCATAATTTATCAAAAATTAAAAGCTCTGAGAAAGGAAGAAACTGTGAAGTTTATGTCTTAGAATTCAGCATCAAGAAAGAAATTAGCCATTTGGTAAAATACCTATTTAATTTATTTTAGTAGAATTACTTCATTTGTTGGGGCTGGGGATTTAGCTCAGCGGCAAAAGCGCCTGCCTGGCAAGCGCAAGGTCGTGAGTTCGGTTCCTGGTACCGGAGGGGGGGGAAAAAAAAAAAAAAAAAGAATTACTTCATTTGCCTTAAATAGAATTACATAAAAATAATAATTACCAAAAACCTTTGTTCATGAAAGTATGGTATGGTATGTGAGAGTCAGTCATGCATAAATATATCTTATTTCTGGTGCCTAACATCATCATCTAAATCAGTTCTACTATTCCAGTCCTACCTCTGATCAGGAAAAAATACTTATTAAATATCCATCCAAAACACCTTTATGGAATTTCAGAAAAATTCCTTCATCAAAACAAAAGATATTTCACCATATCAAAGATTTTCAGAAGGAGGGGCTGGGGATTTAGCTCAGTGGCACAGCGTCTGCCTGGCAAGCACAAGGTTGCGACTTTGATTCCCAGTACCAGAAAAAAACAAAAACAAAAACAACAACAAAAAAGATTTTCAGAAGGTATGGGAAGGGGCTCTGCCATAAAATATTTCACAGGAAAATATTTGTCTAGAAAGCAATATAAAAAGAAGAGAAAAGCTTAGATAAATGAAGTAGCATAGGAAAATAACAGGGAATTCATAGTATAGGGATTAAAATTTCTTTTATCACTTCTGTAGTTAAGAATTTTCATTATCTCATCTTTTGTGGTCATTCTTTATTTAAATAATCTGAAATTTTAAGAACAAATTTGGTGTGTTATGAACATATTTACTATGTGGATATAAATGTGTTGGTAATGAGAGTAAGACATATTTAAAATATTTATGTTAATAATATTTGTATATAATGTACATGCACACCTCCTATGAACATGAGGTCACTCCCAATTTATATTATTGTCTAATATATGTCAGAGTGAGAAATAATAATCATATTGTAATTGTTACATGTGTTGATCACCTATCAGGGAAATTAAAAAAAGGAGTAATTTGATTCTCAGGAAATGTAATAAAAATGGAGTCCCATATGTATTCAGAGAATTACCTGCCTAAAATGTGTGATCTTATCAAAGAACATTCTATTTTATATATCCGTCAAGAAATTAGGATGCTTTAAATTTAAAGGCAAGTGGAGTTGAAATTATTTTAAGGAGAAAAGTGAAAATATCATTGCCATTATTGTATAAATATTCAGTGATTTAATTTGCCATTTATTAGAATTATTATATACCATTTACAAATTCATTTGTGAAACACTTTAGGAGTACATATATTTGCATTAATGTAATTAAAATATTTAGTCCAATTTTATAAACAAGTTGAAAAAATATAATATGTATATAGTTTATCCATGACAAATACATTCCTGGGAATGAAATTTATTTCCTCTGACTGTTCTGGTTATTTCTCATTATTTTCTCGAGCCTCGTGGGGTTTACTTTTTTCAAATCTTTCTTCTAAGCAGAAAGGATCAAGCAGATGCTATACCTGAAATTAGCATCACTAGAAAATATTAAAACTCTTACCTGCTGGAAGCTAGAAATCACCACCAAGCCTTTAACTAATAACCTTAAGTATAATTTTGTAGTTCATATATCAATTAACTTTCTATTAGTGTCACACCTGACACTAGTAGTTAACAATTTTTCCTCATTCTGCTGTCTTAATTGCACTGTATTTGTGCTGAGCATGAGTATCTCAAGATCAAAGTTATCAAAATATGCCCTGTAAGGGTGATATCTAAACTATTTGGTAAAATTTATTCAAAATCTGTAAATCTAATAGTGGAAAAGTTTTGATTTTATTTTTAAATAATTTTTAGAATTGATAATGCAGATTGACTACGTATTAGTCTGATTTTAATCTGTACATATGGTAATTAATTTTGTAAGTTCCTATAAGATAAATAAATGAATCTGGTGCTGGAAAAATAAAAATAAGGTGATGGGAAAGGGAAACAAGAGTTGAAATCTGTTGTGTACTCATACCAGTGCTCTACAGTGAATGTAAGCCTTACACACTACAAACATGCACTAATACATGTTCTTATGTTATTTTGTAAATGGGTGTCCATTTGGTACTATGTGTTCCTTCCATTTTTAAAATAAATTTTAAAACATCATAAAATATTGCACAACTTTAATAACTGTTCAAACTTGAATATTTAAAATGTATTTCTACTAATGATTTTCCATAAAATACCTCTCTAGGTAAATGCAACACAAAAGTGTGAACATGTTCTTCAATTTTAAATAACTCCTCACATACAGGTAGCAGGGCTGTTGGAGGATGCAGAGAAATAGGATTTTACCCGAAGTTAACATACTCAGATCAGCATTTATGAAGGAAGGGAAAAGGCGCTGAGCTTAGACTATTAGAACATCTGAACAACATCACAGGAATAAGAGTGGCAGGAAATATTAGTACAGTGCTTTTCCATGAACAATGAGAAATAGCCAGGAGACACTCTGTAGGGACGAATTTATAGATGTTGCTAGTGGAGGAAAAGATAGAAAAATTAACAATGAGGAACTGTGAAGACAGCTTTTTTCTGATTACTCTTTATATTTTATACTATGTGGCTCTTGAACTGTATTAGTTTTCTTATCTTTGGATTCATTCTATTTTTTCAGTAAGCCCTCTTAAATTATGTATAAATGCTTTTGTATGTACAGTACATAATTATGATGAGAAAATCTTTAGTTTTCATCATCATCATAAACAAAACCTTGACCTAAAAAAGACTTGGAATGCTGGGTGGTTATTGTAACATTTCATTTGTATATTTTATGATAAGGTTGCCTTTGTAAATAAAGAACGAGCAAGCCCTAAAGACTGAAAGTTGTGTAAGAGACAGTATTTTCTCCATCCTTTCATCTTCCTGAGCAAATAGCATCATGTTTTCTATGTAGTAACTGGAAGCCAAGAAATGTTGTTTGACTGCAAATGAATGGATAAATGAAGAAATGAATGAATGAAAATAAAGTACTAGATGGATAAACTGAGGTATTTTGTATTACTAGACTGTTAAAATTCATCAACACAGTAATATAAATATTCTTAAGTTAAACTTTGGCTAAGAAAGCAATTTTCCCATCAAATTCAGTAATACAATTTCAAATACTGTCATTCAAAATTGGAGCACAGAGCACAGAGTGGGTGACGTGGGTGAGGACCGAGAGTGTTTGGAATTAAAGCAAAGCCACACATCTCACATTATATTTATCCTGTGAACACATACTCTCAGACCATCTACCAGATCCTAGGCTTGAAGCAAAGCATACAGAGAAGCAGATATAAAACAATCTACAGCCCAAGCTATTTCATTGTCTAGTAGAGATATAAAAATATCAAATTGCATAAAATAAGCAAACACTGAACTCCAAATAAGCAATCAAAGCTTGACAAAACATAATAACCACAAAGCAGCACCAAATGAGCACAACCTACTCCTCATCTAGAAGGCCACTGCATTTAATTTGGGGACTTGATACAACTGTGACTAATATCATTTGTTTATTCCCAAACTTTCTTCATGCAGTTTTCCATATCCTAGCGTGAATTTAGTGATTTCTTAGGTTTCTCCCTCTCAACAATCTACTCAACTCTGAAAACCTGGGTTTTATGTGGCATCTGAGAAGATAAAAGTAGGGAATAAGTGATTATCATATATTAACTGCATCTCCAGCACATAGCCAATGTCTTTGGACACCTGACTTTTCATGAATATACTGAGAGATCCTTGTGTATAAGGTGTTGTCTATTTTGGTTGGATGATTCAGCAGGACTCAATGATAACTAAATATTGATGCACAAATTATAACCTTTCAGGGAGAATTTTACTTATTTGTTCTCTTAGTGGAGAAAGTGGATTTTATGTCAGGTTGAATTTATTCGGTCCAGAAATATATTAACTTTCTGGGACCTAGAAAGGTGTACATATGAACACATAGAACACAATTTTTAATTGAAGTGTGTGGGAAAATTGACAATGAACTTTAGAAGTCCATTGGCATTTGAGCTTTTCCTCTTATGTGTATTATTGCATTTTAAAGTAAGAAAATGAGTAAAGAGGTCAGTGGTATGCTATGAAGGATTGAGACATAACAGCTGGTATTCCTAAATTTAGAATTTTTTGCTTGTTTGTTTTTACCGTATGTGTTTTAGTTGGTAGATACAAATATAATTTATTTAGGCAAATACTTTTTAAGCCTTGAAGAGACTTTCATGCTATTTTTACTAGATTTAGAGGAGCTCATATTGTATTCCTAAATGTCTGAACCATTCCATTATATGAGAAAACTCTGTACATTAAAGAGTGGTGATGTATACCTCATATGCATGTTTCTTCTAACAATGGGAATAGCAGTCAAACAAGATTAAGGCTTATACCAATCCAGAATTAATGTGCAGGTTATGTGCTTGTTACTTTTCATATATATACACGGAAATATGGACCACTTAGCATTTTAAATATTATAAATGAGCTTCAAATTAATATTCCATATTAATTTATATTTTCAAAAAATATTTAAATTTTAAGGCAATCTACTTTGGAGGCTGATCATGACAGACAGGTAATGGTGCCTATATACCTACTCAGTCGATTAGAATACCCTGGTCTTATGCAGTTTGTTCTTTCCCTATTTCAGATACTTAAGGTACAAAAGTTTAATTTCATCTTTAGTAAGACCTATGAAAGTAAAGTAAATGTATCTTACATTCTTCTGGAAGGCAAATCAAACTGAAAATACTCTATAGGTACTAACTGATGAAAAATAATTACATTGCTTAAACCTACTCAGCAAATAACCTAATTTACCAAACAAGAAGTCACAGTAAAGTTATCCTAATGTAAAGCACAGAACAACTGTTTACTTGCAATTGTCAATTAGTGAAATGATTGTAAAGTATTACTATTTTAGTATTACAGTAATCCACAAGTATATAACTTCCCAGCATTTGTTAGAGAAAATAATAAACTATCAATAATAAACTATTATTAGCCATGGAATGAGGTTTCATACCTTCTGTCAAAAATTTTGCACTCTTGGATTGTACCCTAATTTCACTTAGTCATCTGAAGTACAAGCGGTCAAAGATTTCACTTAGTGAATGAATAATTTTACACTGACCAGTCACATAGAAATATGAATGATATATTAAGGTGAAATTAAAAGTTGAATCAATTCTATATATATTCATTAATATAACTGAGGTTGTATTTGGAAAAAATTTCAAAGTCACCTTGATTAGAACAATTTTTTTTTTAAAGGACAAATTTCATTCTCCAAGTTTTTCCTAAGCATCTGTTGCAAGCTCAGAACTATTTTAGGACCTTAACAATTAATGAAAATGTTCACAGATGCCTGTTCCCAAGGAAGGCAAAAAGTGTAACAAGTAAATTCTGTGCTGTATTACCAAGGGGATAATATAAGGCTGCCAGTTAAAACATAAGACATGAAAATTTGTAAAAGTAAATATAAAAGTCAGATAAACACAGTAAGTTTTAGAGTAAATATATCCCAATATTGCATGAGATATATACTACATTTGTTTACTATTTACCTGAAACTAAAATTTAACAGGGTATATATTGTATTTTATTTGCTAATTCTGGCAAACACCTGGTAGAGTAAGAAGGAAACTAGACCACAAGAAAGATATAGTAGGTGTGAGTGGGGAAAAGTGTGCAGGAAAACTGAAATTTGATGAAGGTTTGATGGAGGTATAATTTACTTAGGCAAAGGGATATCTGAGAAATAGATATTCTAGGCACAGAAAAATCTTGCGCACAGGTTCAAAGACGGTCTTGTGTCTGGATTGATTGACAAATAGTTTAATCTATGGTTTAAACAAAAGGTAACCAATAACTTAGTGGATACACAGTGTCAACTTGATTGACTTGAGAACTGCCTAAGGGAATAGCACAGCATGCTTTGGGTTGTGTCAGAGTGAGTCATGGAGGCGTGAAGTTGGTGTGACTTGGTCATTTCCTCTCTGGTTCTGTTCCCCTGCTCTGCTTCCTGTCACCTTGAGATGAGCAGATTTACTTCACCACACTCTTCCACTATGATGCTTCTGCCTTGGAGTCAGCCAGACCATGGACTGAACCCTCTGCAGCCATGAGGGAAATAAATCTCTGCATGTTTAAACTTTTGGTATAGGGAAGCTGATTAATAAACTACCACAGCTAACCAGAGGTCAAGAAATTTCTTAGAACTTTTGTATCTGTCACTGCTATCATTAACATATGGGCTGTCCATTCAGCATCATATTTGCCTGTAACAAATACCTATAATTCCTTTGTTTTAAAATAATGCCAATTCGGGGCTGGGGATTTAGCTCAGTGGCATAGCACCTGCCTGGCAAGTGCGAGGTTGTGAGTTTGATTCCCAGTACCAAAAAAAGCCAAAAAAAAAACGAACAATAAAATAATGTGAATTCAACTGTATGGTGTAGGGAGAGGCGGTGATTTTTTAAATCTCTTTCAGGCATAAACTGATTTCTCACTACAACTAAATATTTCTATCAGTTATAAGGTACATGCATATGTCTTAGCAGTACTACTTCTCTTGAACAAAGTAGTTTAATTGTGTTTCACAAGAGACTCTAAGTTAAAGTACTTCTGTTCAAAAGGAATAATTTCTTTTCAAAGACATCTTAAAAATAGTTCTAGTTATTCTAATGGTGAGTAATGACATAATTTGATCCCTTGATCAAAATTGAAAAGGTTTTATTTAATGATACTCTTATGAGTATTATAAATTTACTAAGTTCTAAATATAAAATAATGGAATTTATTCAGTTCTTGGGTATAGAATAAATAATTATATTATTATAAAAACATAACTTTCTAAAAGTTGTATTTAATTCATATCTCCAGAGTTTCTTATTAATTAAGTAGTAGAACTATGTTCCTGCATTTTCAAACTTGAGTGTTAAATTTGGAAAAAATATGCAGAAGTAGAAGAACTGTTTGTCTCCTGAAAAAATTGATCCTCCTCTTAACCTTTTATTTTCTGAGTCTAATCACAGCTTCATTGCTATTAATGCCTTTATAGATAATACTGTTTTTTGTTTGTTTATTCTTGAAAGTGGGATTGATGAGGATTACACAATACAACGGACTATACCATGAAAAACAAAGTTTCAATCTTAAATGGAAGCCACTGTGTAATCATCAACGTGATTCTGATCAAGGTTGATATGTGGAAATAATCACTCTGCTGTGAATAAAATTAATGTGAAATGTGAAAAATTATTCTTAATGTGAAATAAATTGCATACATACTTATATATGATATAGAAATATATAAATGCAATTATATATAATTTTCATATGCTTTTAGCAACAGAGTTATGTGTTAAAAATATTACATGATCTAATAGCTAAATTGTGTTCTGGTAGGAAGCCATAGTGTTTATTTAATTATTTATAATAAATACTGAGTAAAATCTTAGAAAATATCTGATCAGATTTTAAATGTTCAAAAACTAACACTACAGCTTAAGAATACAACAATTAAAATATTTAATCATTTTTAGACAGCATGAAAATAAAATAATGACATTACATGTGTTTGTGAAGTACCCAATCTAAGTAGAACTAACATTTTCTGTTTGATTATTAATAAATGCTAAATTTTGACTAATAAGCTATACCAGAATAAAATACTAAGAAAAAGTCATGGTAGAAAAATCTAAAACTAGGATATGTGTATCTCTTAAATAGAGATGTGAAAATTTTGATTTAATATTTCATTATTTTTAATATTTAAGCAATTGTCAGCTAATTGGATTAACTGTCATTTTTGTGGAAGGAATCTCTACTGTGTATGATTATATTTTCTGAAACATAACTTCATACTCTGGGTTTGAGACACTGATTATACTTCTAGAACCTATTTGTAAGGAATATTATAACAAATTATGAACATCTACTTTTACATTTACATGTTTTGCTAGATTGATTTTAAACTTATTTAAAAATTTCTATGAAATTTTAGGAGTTTGTGTGTCTTCACAAAAGAAGACCTTAATAATTAACAAGATTCTAAATTAGAGCCTTACTAGATTTAAATCTTATTTTGTATTGCCAGCTACATGATTTGAATCTTTTCCCTTTCCCTTGATTTACTTGTCTGTAAACGGAGTTAATAATACCTTTCTTATTCAATAAGTGTTGGTTGATTTATTATATATGATATGTTTAAACTTTTTCAGACAAAAATAAACGTTGTGTTAATTCCCACTTTTAGCTACTGTATTCATTTTCACAAAACCTAGTAAGTAGTTAATAAATTCTTGCCACACTTTAAGTGGCCAACAAGTTAATGTGTGGTAGATGAGTAAGTGAATGAATGTTGAAAATAATCTGAAGTAGCAGTACTTGGTTTTTAAACCTTGAATATTTTATAGAAGTGTTGCGTGCTTGTTCTAGACATAGCTTACTTTCAGGACCTATAAAGTATAGTTAGAATTGAAAGTCCTGGTAAATAATTAATTCCAACCAATGATATTGATCACATTTTGCTGAAAGGTTATATTATGTTATAATGAATGTTTCAAGTGAATACTTCAATAAATACTGAGTAAAATCCTAGAAAATATCGGATCAAATTTTAAATGTTCAGAACTAACACTAGAGCTTAATAATACAACAATTAAAATATTTAATCATTTTTAGACGGTGTGAAAATAAAATCTAGAGCTCATTTAATAATCTTTATTTGAAGTTATAGTTAAAAACCTAATGAAAAAGTTTAGTTCCTTAATCAAGTTTCTCCTCTCCTTGTTTGTTTAACGAATGATGTTCCTTGCGATCGTGGCTGTATTTATTAATGTCTGCATGACATGACTAAATGCCGTGACAAAGCTTCAGCAGTAACATTCAGTGTCCGATGCTCTGAAATTAAGCAAGCATTAACACATTGGTAAGATAGGAGTTGGTTACATGTAATCCATCATTACTGTAGAATGGTTTTGTACTGAATTTCATTCTGTTAAAGAGATCACTCTGTATTTCCAATGAAGCTTTTAGAACTAGCTTAACCAGATTCTACCCAAGATAATGGCAAGGTTAATGTCTATGTTTTAATTAAATGCATGATCCCAAACTCAGTTGTGCCCTGAGTGAGACTATAATACAACACCATTGAGGGAGAGCTCATCTCTGTTCTCCTTAGTTGCAAACCTTTTGTTTGAACAACTAAAATCAGCTACAGTGAAAACCCAGTATCAATAATAAAATGAATATATTTCTTCTATAGACTACTATACTTTTCATAATTATTAAATTAGCACGCACTTCAAAAATGATACAGAGACAAACTTGACCAAATATCATTTCTCAATATAACAGTTTAAGAGGAAGCAAAGCACTTTCTGTGTTGCTATACATAACTGCACATGGACGTCTCAGGGTCGGAGACAGCAAATTTCCATGTCCTTGTAATCACTAGGCTCCTTGCTGAGGTAGTCAGTACGGGGAGAGGCAACAGTGGATGTTCTTCACCTCATTTACTAGGTAAATGTGTGGCTCAGGGAACAGTACCATCTGCCAGCAGGGATGACAATTTAAATCTACCAATACAAATGGTGATCCTAAAGCTTTAATTCACTCCTTCATTGTAGACTGCTTTAGGTCCTGTTTAATCACATCCTGCCCTCCTACATACACTGTAGAGCAACGAAAAGTGGTACCAGCAAGATATAACCTTCTTTCAGTGTGAACTCATGTTAAGTAGTTAGGAGAAGGGCAAGAAGAGTCAAAATGCAAAAAGTTCTCTTTCTGGTTGCCTTCTAACCTAATTCCTGGCAATCTTCTACCCACCCTGCAGGTCTGGATTTTGCATTTTATTTCTTCAGAAAGACATGTTCTCAAGAATTAGTTAATTTCTCCCATTCCAACCCTATGCAGTTTTACATAACTCTATGTTTTATCATGTTTGAGACTCTCAGAATTGAACTGAAATAACTCAGGATATAATTGTTGAGTAACTCTCCTTCACTAGACTTCTGATGCCTGTGACTGAATGATACTTTTGTCTTTTAAATAACAAGAATTCAAGATGTACAACAGTATTTGGTTTATAATAGGTTTGTTCAGATAAATAAATGGATAAGCAAACAAGTCCACTTTCAAAATAATCCTAAATTGACTAACCAAGTTGCAAGGATTGCAATAAAAAGAAAGGATATTTAAATACACTAAGAGTTTTCTTAGAACATTTTGTTGACAGTACCCATTCAGAAACAACAAAAGAAAACTTTCATTTTCTCTAAATTCTTTGAAATTGTATGTATTAAAGTATAACACAGTGAACTGGAAACTTTGTGAATGAAGGTGCTAGAGGTTGAAAGAATTTTATGAATTTCTTCCTAGATATCTTTTATCACATACCAAAGATACACCATTCTAAAAGCACCCATATCCTCTTATGATAAAGCAATGGATTCTTTCCAATGAGGATGGGATTTCCAGAACTTCTTTTACCTATGTGGTTTTTCCCCATCTTCTTGAATATCTATTTTGTCAATGACTTTATCTTTCTTAGACTATTAAATATTTTTCCTTTCATTAATTTTATACCTCAATTATCTTAATAATTTATGGCAAATTTCCCTGTAAATAATTCAATACATTTTTATGGAAGTATAGGATAGGAAGGCAATCATTACAAACAAGTGATAACAAGAGTAATGTATATCAGCTGGAGAAGAATTAAGGCAGCACAAAAAATGAACATAAAGTGAGCATTACACACATCCTCCTGACGCAGGATTGGAAAATACTGCAAAGGCAGCTTTCAAAAGAAAGGGAAAAATCTACTGGGTGTAATTTCATTCTGTAGTTACAATTATTCCTCAAGCTTAGGTAGTAAGAGTGCATGAAAAATATAGAGATACTCAATCTCAAGGGGAAAAAGTAAGCAAAAAGTTTGATAAATATAATTATTACAATAAAAATGTATAGCTTGAGCAGCAGAACAGAAAGTTTAATCAGAAGTGACATCACTTGGGAAATACCAAAAGAGTTTTTAAAGCGGGGTGGGGATACCTAAAAGGTATGAAAAAGAGGGTAAAATGATGATGGCAAAAGTAATACAATAAAAGCAAAAATTAATAGAAATGATAAAACACAAGTTTTGATAGACACATTTCTGACAAAATGCAAGGTAAGCTGATGAGTAGATTGAAAATGTAATAAGAAAATAGAATATAGTGATATAAATTTCAGGCATTATATTTTATAAAAGAATAAAGTCATCAGTGGTGCATTCTTCCATTTAAAATCCTGACTAAAAATGATAAGGTTATGGAAAATGTATATGATAAATTACAAAACAAGAAATACAAAATGCAAGTGAAGCAGTAATTATAAAAGTGTTTCAAATGGTTATCAAGGTTCCACCTCAGAATTGTTATAAAATTTCAAGAATTTAGGGACATATTTTACTAACATTTTGTGAACAGAGTATCCCTTTATTAAATAAATATTCTTTCTAAAAAGCAAAGAATTCTTTCTTTCACTCTAAACAGGCAGTGAATGCTCTGAATCATTGTAGACAGTGGCATAAAAGTAAATTTTAAGTATATTCCATAATTAATTTATGAATTTCATTATTAAATCCTCAATGTAACAATTAAACTAATCCAACTGTGATTTAAAAATAACTACTTTTAAAAAGAAAAAGGTAAATAGCATACTTCAGTAGAATTTACTTTCAAAATAGTAAATGTCAGAATAATTCACAAATTAGATATTTATTAATAAGTAATATCACTATATTCTCACTTGGAATGATATGAAATATTTGATAGTATTTGTTATATTTTAGTAATAGAATTTACACATATAAGGCCATGAATTCAATTCCCAGAATCATAAAGCAAAATATCTTGTAGAAATTCTAAAGTAAAAATTTACATTACAAAAATTTACATATACAATTCGATTTAAAATCCTGTATTAGAAAAATAATTTTCTAAACATTTCTGTAAAGTCTAGGAATAAGACAAGGAGCTTCTGATCACTTTTAATGTTTATTTGTCACAAGATTCTAGGTAACTGATGACTAAAGCAAAAAATATGTATGTGAATTAAATAGAATAAAACATAATTTATGACTTTTGCTTGTTTATTTGTTCAGCCTTTTCAAATTATATGGTCATATACATAGAAAATCTAAAGAAACAAATTAAAAAATGTTACATCCATTAAGAATACTCTAAGTTTGCAAGGTTACAGAACTATAGAAAAAAACAATTAGAAGAGATAACAGTTGGTCTATTTACTGTAAAAATAAAATATGTATGATGTAAAAATTAATCTAAAAATAAAAGCATAGTCCACCATGAGTGCTCTGACAAGAACTGCTCAATATTTCAGAAGATATACACTCTTCATGAGTAATATGCTTTATATCATTGGGGTATAAATTCTCATTAAATCAATTTGCAAATCCAACTAAACATCACTAAAATCTCAAGAAAAATTTTGTTTAAGAAACACCTCCTGTAAAAATTATTAAGATTAGTAAATCTAAAAATAGCTAAAGCTGCTTTTGAAAATAAGAAAATGTTATACCAGCACACTCTATGGGCTTTCATTTTATTTAAAATTATGTGGAATAGATGGAAAAAAAATGCAGTACACTAAATCAGATCTGAAACCCTGGACAGAATTTTATATGTAAAACAACTTGATATAAGGATCATACTGAAAACCAGAATGAGTTATTTTGAAAATGTTAACATAGTAAAAGTTGTCCAGTATGAAAGGACTGACTACTTACAGAAAGTTCTGTTTTTGTATAAAAAAGAGGGCCTAAATTTCACCTAAATGTGAATATACTAAACCTCAAAGGCAATGTGATATAGATGCCTTTGTGATAAGAAGCATTATTTAATACTATTATATAATAATAAATATATCAAACATTTCAAAGTAATGGGATAAGGTATGAATTGAAAATGACATCAGTAGCATTTTCTTTGTATTTATAATTTATGATGAATTTCTCAAATTATTAAAATGAAGACAATATCAACACAGAAATGTGAAAAACACTGAATAATCAATACATAAAAGGAGAGCTAGCATAAGTAAGAGAAATGTAGAAGGATGCATGACTTTACTAGCATGGAAAGTGAAATTTACAAAGCCAGTGAAGTTTTCTTACTATCAAAAGTAAATGACAAATAAATGTCAACTGTTTGTGCAAATTGTGAAAACAAGAACCTATGACAAACTAGTAGAGCTGTCTGCAGAGCAGTATTTTTCTTCTACCATATGTACCATCACTGAGCAACTCCAATCTTGGGTATAAAAATACAGAGAAGTGTTTTAGAGACAGCGTTTAAACGCAGAAATTGAAACATTATGCTAGGACTCTGACATAAATTAGAGGTGTCCTAGACAAATGCGACAAACCATCTGGACTAGTGATATATGTGAAATATTCATCACAACAGAGTTTATATTAGATTGTGTTGGGTTCAGTTTACGTGGCCATCACTAGGGGAAGCTACAAAGAATGTCTGATATATGCATAGGCAAACAATGATATGCTCTCCTGAGGAATGCAGCCAAAATTTAGATCTTAAAAATCAAATCTACAATGTAAACAGTGTAGAAAGAGAATTAACTTCAGAAAAATATGATCGGGTACATTAGAAATAAATATGCACACAAAGTAGATGCATAGTTTCGAGAATATGCATTCAAATATGTTAGAATTCTGTAGCATATAGATGAAAAGAGTATATAGTTCAAAAATTAGAAGGGATGGATACCCATGTGAGGAGAACACAGTGATTGGAATAGGAAACAACAAAATAAAATTTAACCTCAGGAGTTTGCATGGGCAAGTGGTAAAATCATAAAGACAAAACATTTGAGAGCGGTTTTACTGATAATATCTAGGTGCCTACGGGGAATTCTTTGCACATCTCTGGTGCTTCATAAATGTGCCTGAGTGAGTGTCACAATCAGATTCTGAAGGTCAAAGTTCCCATATGAAGATAATTTAAGCACAAACAATTTGGTTCCCCTCATTTGTACCTGTGTTAATTCTTGGTGAAAGCTAATAAAAACTAATATATCAAACATCATTGTGTTAGTTTAATATACTAAATGACTGTCTATTTTGTACTAATGCTAGCTATTTTAATTATTTGAGCTTAAATACTATATATATATAATATTAAATACATTTAATCATTAATTGTAAAATATTTCAGCTGGTCTTTCAACTTTTCCTGTTGTGTAATCACACTGCACAGAATGAAAATTTTATCTCTTAATTATTTCATATCTTCACACTTTTTAGACTATTAGTAATAATAAGAGATGTTATTCATAATCAAATTATCACTATTTTTTGTCTGAATTTCATTTTGACTTTGGCTTTAGACAAATACAAAGCATGTCAAAGAACTATAGTGTTTCCAAATAGCTGAAGCTTTATTTTTTTTTTAAATTAAAACCTCATTTCATCTTATTTAAATTTCATCTGTAATGTTGCATAATACCTTTCTGAGAAAATACATGTTCATAATGAAAATGTATCACAAAATCAATATAGCGCATTTTATCAAATGACAAAAAAAAAGAAATAAGGCTTTTACATAAAGAATTAAGTAAAATAGCTCTGCCAAAGTCACAGTTTTTAGTAAATATGACCATGAATCACTTATAATGGAAGCAATCTTTGTCCTATAAATACATAGAGCTAAAAGATACTGCAAAGTTTCTACTTCATATTTAATATATCAAATATAAAAATTGCATAGACACATCACAACTTTATCCTGAGATTTTAACACTACTTCAAAATTTTACCTGAGAGATTATACTTTAAATAGAACATCTATAGGAACAGCCAACATCCATAAAATCAAATAACATACATTTGCCTTGAGTTTATCCAAATTTCTTATTAAATTTTTAATGCACGATCAAATTTCTGATACTCTACCACCTGTAATACATATCTATCTATATCAGGACTACTTTTACACTCATGTGCTCAAATATTCTTTAAGATTCTCCTTCCTAGCATAGTTCAACAGGCAGAGGAAAAATCGGTTAAGCTTCTGAAAGGCATCCACTGCACATCTGTCCCTGTTCTCTCCAAGCATTCACCCAGAGTAATACAAATTTCCTGAAGCATGCACAGTTATTCTTATTTGATGAGTTTGGAATTCTTTATTTTTTTCTCCTATAAATGAAAAGAATCCTACAGATGCTGACATTAAACGTACTGATGGGAATTATGATCATATGTCAGAAAAATATATAACTCCTTTGGGCTCTGTAAGAAGCTGACAGCATTCCCATAAAATATTAACTACTGACAATAAAATCCCTTCACAAGGAGCTAGAGGTTAGTAGAAAGAATCTGGAAGCCCTCAACAATGAATTTTGATTAACTGGGTGAGTTAAATTCCCTTATCCTAGTTCTTTTCAGGCTTTACATAGGGTGGATCAAAATGCATGGAAATCACTACTATATATTCTGTAGTTAAATATTTGAAAGATATGAGATGTTGAAGTTCTCCTCCCAAAGGAATAGGTGAATAACAAAGTGGCAATAATACATTTGAAAGAAATGCAGAGGGTAAGGCAGAATCTATTCTGCTAACTTCTTGCAAAGTCAAGAGCTTACTCCTCTTGGTGAGCTTCCCCTAGGTATGTAGAACACGGCAGTCCCTTTCCTCTTACACAGCTTGCAGACCTTTCACAAATATGATTTCTTATTCTGATACATCCAAAATAAAATGTGCCTGGGAATATTTACATAAGGGCTTATTTTATAGTTATTCATCTAACGAAGAAATGTAGATAGCTAGGTGGAAATTTGTTTATTTTAAAATTTCAAAACATGGCTTGAATTTACATACATTAGCAGTGCAGAAGTAAACTTTAGATTTCCTAGGATATACGCATTGCAGAAAAGCGATCAAAATATTAGATGGGCATTTGAGTGTGTTTGGTATTTTCAAAGGTAATAAATTAGGTCTGATTTGGGCAAGAATTTTTCATTGTTTTGGTTTTAAATTTAAATTCCAAAGAGCACGAATAAGAAGTTTGTTTCAACTTGGGCAAAGTTAGTCCTGATATAATATATATTTTCATATGTTCAAAGTTTGCCCTTATACATACAGATAGATGTGCTCATCAGGAAAGACACCTATTTCTGGATTCAGAAATATGTTAGAGGTTAACAACAGTCTCCCCGCAACCCATTAGCATGGGAACTGATATGTTTTAGTGAGTTTTCTGAGTTTGATGAAGGCAACAAAGTTCACTTTGAACATAATTGCTGGAAAACTCATTATCACCAATCCTAAGAAATTTGAGGAATTAGCTACAATCTTATTAAATGAAGTCAGCATGCCCTGCAAATTGTAATTGTCAGTCCCCTACCACAAAGACAAATAAATTAATGAATTAGTAATTGAACTTTCAAATTTTTATTAGACCAATTCTGATATTACAAAAATCTGATTTTTGTTAATATAAAGTCTATTTTTATATCCTGAGGTCTAGGAAGTTATAGACTTGGAAATGCTCCAACTGATTATTTGTCATATGTATATACACACACATAGTGTATTTTCACTGTATATATATATACACACATATATATACACATTTATTTGGTAGTTAACGTAATAAATTGACTTTTACAGTCATAAAATTGTATTTTTTCCTTAATTTTTATAGTGCTGGAGTTTGAACCAGGGCCTTATGCCTGCTCTGCAAGGGACGCACCAGTGAATTACATTTCTAGTCCTTAATTTTACTTCCATTTTAAGACAGGGTCTTGCTAAATTGAACCGGCTGGTTTTGAAATTCTGTCCTCATGGGTCAGCCTCCCATGTAGCTGGGATTACAGTCATGAACCACAATGGCCAACTGTATGAAAATATATCAAGTTTTAAAAATAGATTCACATGTAGGGATTAAACGGCTAAGAACAGTGAATTTTGCAGTAAAAATAATGTGGAACCTGACAAAGTATAAGTTCAGTACAAATTATACAAAACATGGCTATTATAAAAATATTGGTAAATCATCTCAGTAATGAAGAAAGAGGCAAATATGTAATTGACAGAGAAGTGAGTAAAGACCCCAATATTCTATTTTAAAATGAGTATTTCAAACCATTCAGGAAAGTACAAGTTATTTCACCACATTGGTGCAGTGAGCTAAGTAGCCATTAAGTAAAAGCAAATAAACTGAGCCATGCCATACTTTTCAAACAAAAATGAACTAGAAATGAGTCAGGCATTTTAAAAAGAGTACGAAAAAGTACACATACTAAAATAAAACTAGTACATATTACTTGTACAATTTCTCTACTAGAGAAAAGCACATTCTAAGTATAATTTTAAGAACAGAAAAAACTTAGAGGACAGAATAAATCATAACCACATCCTTACCATATAGTGAATCTCAGAATATATTAGTTTAATACATATATCATATGGATTTATTAATTGAATTTCAACTTTACTACTAGAAATATATTCTATTATAGAATTTCTAGATGGTAATGAGAAATGAAAAAAGACAAACAATGATTCCTATGGACACAATGTGTATCAAGAATATATACTTTTATTCGTTATGTCCATATTAATGTTTGTTTGGTTTTTTTTTTTGGTTTTTGGTTTTTCTCCGGTACCGGGAACCGAACTCACGACCTTGAGCTTGCCAGGCAGGTGCTTTGCCGCTGAGCTAAATCCCCAGCCCCTGTCCATATTAATGTTTCAGGTTAGGCACACATTTTAAGAATAAATAAAATGAAACAAAAGAATCACTCTTAGATTTAAAATATATAGATTTTTATCAAGATATTTAATTTCTTAACATTCTGGTATAAAGACCATAAATGTTAAGGAACAACCTTCTACAGCCAAACTCAGGATATGTAAACTGTGGGGTCTTAAAAACCTGACTTCCTTCACTACTTAGAAAGTTATAATGTTTTGAAGGATCACGCCATGTAAAAAGTGATGATCTCTACTTCAATTGCTACATACTCAATATCAATTGTGCCTGTTCTACTTAGGTTAATGTTTTGTCAAGTTGTACAGATGTAAGTTTTATGTATTTTCAAGCACTCTACAAAGAGAAGCCTTACTTTCTTTGCCATTAGTAAAAACTTTAAAGTGCACCTGTATATTTCAAAGCCTCAGTATATTTACCAAGGACAAAATGTAGGAAAAACAACTCTCATTAAATTAAATGAAAATATAAGCTATACAAAGAAACTTAAGAATGCAAATAAGCTTTATACTTAGTGTTAAATTTTTGTTTTACTTGAATAACCAATGTGAAATGAATATCAAAGTGAACTGAAAAAAATAATGAAAATTCTAGCTTAAAATGACCATATAAAAATGAAAGTTTAATATTAAAAATTAGTAGAGAAGACTATTCTCTAACAAATAAAAAGAATAGCTGGGCCTGGGGATTTAGCACAGCGGCATGGTGCCTGCCAGGCAAGTGCAAGATCGTGAGTTCGATTCCCAGTACCGGAGAAAAACCAAAACAATAAAAAATAAATAAATAAATAAAATAGCTTTCTGAGAAATAGTTTGAATATATGTTAGTGTGATATTTCATATTATTTGAAATAGATATATATTCTAATCCTGAAATGCATATATCAGCTAATGTTTGCAAAGTTAAGATAGCTACTATGATTATCTCAATTAAAGTATTTTCAGGTTATTTACAGGATAATTGAAAGGAATCAAATTCATTATTCTGTAAATTATACAACAAACCATTAAATACAGCAATAAAATCAATTGGCACAAAAGAAGTATAATTATGTTATATTCATGTAAACCTTCTGCGAACTAATTTTGAGATATCAATCATGAGTAACATTCATTATATAAACATCAAAGAAGCACTTATGTTTTTAAATAGCACCAACAACTTCATGCTATCTCAAAGAGAAAAATGTTAAATCAGAGCATAGGCATGATTGTGGCGGGTAATCCCTAATCATCTAAAACTCAGAGCATAATTCGCTATAGCAAAAGCGTAGGAGAAAAGCAATTGCCATGTCATCAAAGGGTCTTTTACCATCTTTTTCAAATGCAACGATTTATTTTTAATTAACAATTGATTAAGAAGTATTTCAAAATTTTACTAACACCATACCCGACTAACTCCTAAGTAATCAAGGCATTAGATGAAAATTAAAACAGGAATATCATAAAACACTGATGATCTACACCTGCATTACACATCTGTTCAAGTTCAATTTGTAGGAAAGATAAACTAATCCACTGTCCATTATTTTGGAATGTTAAACAAAATATTCACTTAATCCTTTTTTAAGAAAATATATAGTTTATAATATTATAAAAGGGAAAAACAAAAATAAAGGCTCAAAAGCTTAAAAAATTGAAAAACATTAGAAATGAATATCAATACAATTAGTAATAAACCATGTTAATAATGTAATCTTATTTTCTACTACATAATAGTTTTTAGTAGTTAACCTTTAAACAGTAATATCTATACATATTTTTTTTTCCAGTACCAGGAATCGAACACAGTACCTTGTACTTGCTGGGCAGGCGCTGTCCTGCTGAGCTAAGTCCCCAGCTCCTATACATATTATTTTAAAATGTCTCATATCCTTTTTATTAATAAAGATAGAAAACTAAAATAAAATTGAGCTGAAACTTTCTAATTGCTGCCAAAGAAATACTTCCTCCTGTGATATATGTATAAACATATATAAGAATAATGTAGTAGTATAACAAATTAAGTATGGATTCCAATCATGTAAAGAAATATTTGACCTATATTTTTGGTTTACTTTTTGTAAAGAGAAGTCAGATGTCAAAATTAAGGTGGCAGCTGAGGAAATGGCCATTTGCCATCCTTTGGGAACATAGGACAAGGCAACTCACAATGAAGCCACCATGAAACACTGAGAAAGGCAACTGAAGCAGAGCAGTTCTTATGAATTTGAATTGTGACAAAAGTCAGCCATAACTGATTTCCTTTCAGTTCTGCTATTCCTAAACAAAATTGACTTACAAAGAGGGTGTCTCTCCTTTATCAAGCATTTTAATGGGAAAACATGTCCAGATTTGGAAAAATGCTGGTGAGAAAGAGTGATTTACCTCCTATACCAAAAAGAGGAGAGTTGGGCCCTGAAGTATAATCCCAGACTGGGAAACTTGCAGAGCCTCCTGGGAAGAAAAGCATGATACAATGTCCCTCTGGTTCTAAAACTTTCAAAGGGAGGAAGGGAAGGAGAGAAGGAAGAAAGGATGTCTTTTGAGATTACTAATGATTACTGAGTAATTTTTAACAGCGAACATTATAAAAGGAAATTGACTTTATTCTAGATATTTCATGATATGCACGAAGCAATAGTCCAAGACTAAGATGATGGCATTTTGATTGCCCACTCTGAACTGGTAGAGACGTTTAGGAGTCTGGGAGTGTGCCTTGACCATAGGTGAAGGGTTAGTGATAAAATTATTCACATAACAACAAGCAGGAAATTTCTCTTCTGCTCTTACTGCCTAAAACCAGAAGTCTGGATTTTAAAATTGCATTCAAAGCAACACCATTTCTTGGAATACAACAAATAGGTACTAGGGGAATACTTGTTGAATTAATGACTAAAAAACCACCCAACATAAAAGAATTTTTATTCATAACAATTGGAAAAATTAGGTATGCTCTTGTGTTAATTTACCTTGAAAATAAAAGTGGCAATGGTATCTATACTTTATAGTATATAATAAAACCAGTTTAAACAAAGCAAGACACCAAAATGAATAACACAAATAATTCAAGTTTCTTAACCTAAGGTCTATGCAAATGCAAAGACAATTAGGTTAAGTGGTTTCCTTTTTCATGCAAAAGAGGATTTATTTAAACTGTGTAAAAACAAATACCACATATGAAGAATGTCTTCTTATGATAAATGTTTTCCATTTTATGAAAACTTCTTGAATTGTGTTTGGTTTGTTTACAAATATATTCCGAGCTTCTTAGCTATTGGCAAAATGAAGCATAACCTATCCAGAAATCTCCCACTTATATGAAATGTACGAATGGCTGCTCTGAAATGAAATAATTTTATTCTACAAATTCCATAATCTAAGAGTTTTAGCACATCACTGGGAGTGAACTCACTAAGGCAACTAAGGCAAGCTTGGTCTAAATTATTTTAAACAGTGAGAATCTCATTTCATGTTCTATATTTGTGCCTCTTCAGACATGGAAAATTACAATGCAAATCTTTTGTCCACTAATTATTAAAGTGTTGAAAGCAAATAAATAGAAAACTCCTATTTTTTTTTTTATTTTAAAGAATAAAAGAAGGATAACATAATAATAGGGGGGACTTAGCAAATTACAGACAAAATGGTAGGAAATTATCAATGGTTATCATTTTACATATTATTGTCTACAAAATAGTTTCTCAGGAAAACAAATAGACAAATAATAGTGAGTTACAGACAAAAGAGGTAGGAGATTATCAAGAGTTGTTGTACTATACTTTGGTATCTACAAAGTGGCTTCTAAAGAAAATAAATAGAGCTATACATGAGTGACCTATTGAAAAATCATTAACTATTCTCAATGGTTGTTGTAGGAAACACATAATAATAAACATGCATCCATTTATGAAATAGGATAGGAACATTACAAACTTTACACAGTTATGGATAGATTAGTAGGAAAATATCAATGGCTGCTGTAATACGTGGTGGTATCTTCAGAGTGGTTTCTCAGGAAGACAGAGATATGCAAGAGGGACCTATTAAGGAGAGAAAACTCCTATTTTAAAGCTAAATATATCAGCCCTATTTCCACAGAATCGAGTTACACAGACTTTGGCTGTTTTGTGTTAGTATCTTTATAGAGTGGAGCTTTTTCCTGACATGCATTATATGACAACCCGTGGCACCCAAATGAACACAAGATGGGGACAATCACACAACAAGAACGGAGTGCATCTTACTGTGAAATGACCTTTGCTTTCACAGTGTCACCATAATTCAGGCTTAAATTCATCATGATGCTCTCACTGAAATTTCAGCTGTTTTCGGCGAGTTCTTACTGAACCAGATGTCTGAGTGCGGTTAACTTGTTCGTGTTTGTGAGATAAATTTGTGTGCCCTGATGGGAGAGTTTGAACCCAGTGTCTATGAATCTCTGCTAACTATGTGGCCTGCAGTATAAATCTTCTCCATGAAACGTGAGAAATTTACTCTCTACATTTTTGGATTATTTGTGAGACCATCTCAGAAGCGGTATATGAACCCCAGACCACAGGACTTGGTATGTGACAGCCATTTAACTAGACACGTGTCTACCCCTTATTCTTCTACAGTGAAGTGTGAAAGCCACCTTCCTTATTTATTCTTTCTTACCTCCTACTTCCAGTTATATGACATTGCACAAGCGCTGATAAAATAGCTACCCCCTTCCTATTTCTCCTAATTTTTGTGAAACTCATCTCCTCTGCTCTCTTAAAAAAACACCCTTCATCCAGAGTCTGTAATTACCTAAAGTTTTTTGTTTTCTGTTTTTTTTTTTTTTTTTCTAAATCCTTTTCCTTGCTTTAGAGGAACATAAATGATTTCCTACTTGGTACTATCTGTACAATTACCCACAAAGCTTCATTATTTGTGTGTAGGCCTCCCATATGACAATGGAGAACTTCAAATAAAATCCAGGTTTTTGGTATTGTTTTGTTTTATCGATTTTTCCTTCATGAAATATCTGACCCATTGAAATAAATTAAATTAAAAATATATTGATTAACTTTATTGGCAGGACATGGTTGGACATCCAATTTTGAAATACAGTTAGAATGATCCAAGTAAGTAACTTAATTAAAATGTTTCCTCTAATTTTAGCTGGATCTTATCCTCCCACCATATCTTCTACTGAGAATAACCAAGCAAAATTGCATTATACTTTGACTGCCAAGGTTTGTTCACACAGATCAAAATTATCCTATTCGGCTAGCTTTTCCTAATTGCAGTTTTATCCATTAGAATTGACATTTTCAAGTAGAATTGACATTTCCCTGGTTTGCACCCACAAAAATTGACTTCTTTAGGTTCAAGGGACTGAAGTAGGGACTTCACACTGAACTTTATCCATAGTCCTTTCTCTTTTTTATTTTGAAACCAAGTCTTGGTAAGTGACTGACTTCTCAGGCTTGAACTTACTGATCTTCCTGCCTCAGCCTCCTAGACTGTTGTACCACCATGTTCAGCTTAAAGTCTACATTTTATAGCTCCTATTTATTTATTCATATGCTTCTCTCCATTTTACACTTATACACTTTAAATTTACAGACCGTCTTGATTTGCAGTGTTAATAATTATTATGATACTCAGTACAGGTAATTTAATAAATAATTGTTGCATGAATAAATTAATGCTGTATATATATATATACATATATATATATGAGAGAGTGAGAGACTAGGGCAAATATAGAATCAGATAAAATTAGCACAATCTTAAGCATAAACTACACATTTTTTTTCTTCAGATATTAATGACAGGAAATATTGTTACTTTTAAGTTGTGTGTGGACATAGTGGATTGTACAATGATAACAAGAATAAGAACAATAAAATTCATAAATGTGTGCTGATCTCTTAACATTTAATAAGTCATGCCCTCGTAACTGGATCAGGTATATGCTGTGTGGTTTCTGCACTGCTACCAACAAAGCTATAATTTGATATCCATCTTTATGGGTAAGGGATTTGATGCTCTAAGAGTTCAAGAAATGAAGACAATTACTAAAAAAATAAGAAAATAGGAAAAAGACAAAATAGTCACACGGTGGTAGGGACAGTTAGATTAAAGAGGAGGGTGGAGATAGAATGTCTGAAAATCAGCCGGGCATGATGGTACACGCCGGTAATCCCTGCACTCAGGACCTCTGGGGGATCGCTGGAGTATCGGTGCAGGAAGATCGCTGTGAGTTCATGGCCACCCTGGGCTACATGGTGAGTTTAAGGCCAGCCTGAGGATATAATGAGGCACACTGTCTCTCTCAAAAAACAAAAAAGCCCAAGAAATAATTTCTAGTGGGGCCGTTAATCATTCAAGATTATCTTCCTTCTCTCTTTAATTTAGATTCATCGCGCTGCAATGTGTCTTCTCCTTTTGCTTCACAATCCCTTCCATAACCCTGAGTTTACTAAATTAAAAAAAGTAAAATAAAATCTTTCTGAAATCAGATCTCCGTTTCTCCCTCGCAGATAGATGTTTCCCCTTCATTCTTAATGCCGATCAACTCGTGCTTTCTTTCACGTCCTTGTTCACATTAATTCTTTGAAATATATTGCACTGCTGCCTGTGGTCACATAGGAAATAGTCACCACCGTCTCACTTTTCTTTTCCTAGCTCTACCTCCTGAAAATGTTGAGATCTTATTGAAGGTATTGTTCATCCCATCAGCGTCCTAGGGCTATCTAAAGATATTATGTTCCTGTAGCAGGAAGTGGTACTACCTGGCGCTTTTCTCTTAAACATGAGAAACAATAAACAGCATTAGAATGGCAAATTCAAAGTTTTGATCTCAAGTAGTTTGATAATTTAGTTTGTAAATTGCAACTACAATTTGGACTATTTGGTTGGAAAAGGTTTAAACAGTCTAATTTACTTGTGGGTACAACTTATAAAACATGGCAATGAAAAGGGGAAGTTGATGGATTCTGTGTCAATTATGTTTATTCTACCCACATATATTGTTTAAAATGTGCAGTATTCAAGTAACATTTAGCATAAAAATATGATTCTCAACAATGTTAAAAGCTACAGCTAAATGTCAACCAGGTTTGCGTTCTCTATGTATATGTCCAGTTCTTAAAGGCAAGCACAGTTTTGTCTTAATATCTCATACACTTCTTGTAACTCCCATTTTGACTCTTCCCTGATGCTGCAGAATCATTTTTGGTTTGCTGTTGAATTTATTCTGCCTAGAAGGGCTGCTGAGAAGTTTATGGCAAATCCCCATCTGCCCTTTTGGGTGGAAAAGAAAATTGTAAAGCTTAAAAAGTAAGATAGATGATCTCTTAAAGTAAGATACATGCTCGCATAATTGTGCCTCAAGTTTTAGAACTGTCCCCAAAGTTAGCCATTTCCCAGGTATGGCTGTACTCACTATCCTTTTACATTTTAAGTTTAATACATGCCAAGCTCTGACACAATCTGCCATAGTGATGGCTTTATTCATCCTGGATAAAATGTATAAATTATTTAATTCTTTAGGATTTCTAGAAAGTTAAATTAAGTGCAACAAAAAGCAATTTACTTTTACTAGTTCTTCCCCCCACCACTTGCAACTTACATTGATTTTAAACATCATAGATTTTATTTATTTATTTATTTATTTTGGTTTTTCTCCGGTACTGGGAACCGAACTCACGACCTTGCGCTTGCCAGGCAGGTGCTTTTGACACTGAGCTAAATCCCCAGGCCCTATCATAGATTTTAAACTTTTGTAGTTAATGAACTTAATGTCTTCAGCATGCTGCATATTTTATGTTGGGCAAGCTATATAATAAAAAGCAGAAGATGATATAGAATGTTCTTGACATTCATGAATATTAAGTGTTGAAAAGTAATTAGATGATAAAAACAGAAATAAAAATAAAAATAATGAAACACTAAGGAAAATATTTGCATAGCGACATATCAATTTTAGGAAGCTGGCCCGGAGAAAATTATAGCAATTATTTCCCTAGTAATGATGATTTTCCAGAGCATTTTGATATGTGTCATCCCATTTCATGCTCCTAGGACCTAAGATAAATATTCTTTACATTCCTCAGCATAAAATCTTTAGAGTAAATTAAGGCTCAGCTCTGCTTAGTTTCTATGCTGTGTGATATTCTGAGTGCTGTGCTTTTCTGTCATGTACTAGAACATGTCCTTTCCATCCGAATATCACTTCTTGCTCTACATAATTTCCCTTCTTTCTTCTATGTAAGTGGGTTTAATTTTACCCTTTAAAATTATCAAGTGTATAACCGTATTGCTGATGTCTGATGGTATACTGAAATGAACAGTTAATGATTACAATTTTTTATATTCTGATCGATTGTGATGCTTGTGTCTGGTGGTCTGAGCAACTGATTTGAAGGTAACAATATGCAAGAAAATTACAATGGTGAACTCCTACCATCTTGTCTAGTGAAACTCTGTATTATCTCTACTGTTTTATGGAAGAATTATTTTCTTATTCCCCATAATGATTAGAGCAATCTTTCATTCTTACACCGGGTAATCTGAGCAATGTAGTTCAGGATAGCAATATGTAATGTAACAACCACTGTTGGGTCATATTATTTTGTCTTGAGACTCTATATCACTTTGAATGTTCTTGAGTTGATTTGTTTATGTTTGTGATACTAGTATGTTGCTATTATTCTATTTCTTTGTTTCTCATTTACTACTCTCTTTAAAATAAAAAATACACAAAATTTTTAAGTACAATATACAGGAAATTTAAAAATTTTATTTCCTAGAAGGAGTCAAAACTTTGAACTGGAACTTTTGAAAACCGGATTCCGTTTTCTCCTTCACCCTCGTAAGAGCAGTTCTTATTCTAAGTTGCATTTTTGGTTCTCTTTCATAAATTTACCTATCAGCACCACCCCAACATCCATCTTTTCCCAGATGCCCTTGAGCTCCTGCCTCCTAAATTTTAATTTCTTTCTCATTAGGCCTAAACTTTTAGGATTCTTCCTGGACAAAAATCTCTTAGTATCTCACATATAATAGTCACCAAGTAGAACTAATTAGCTTAAATCTCCAAACATACGATTTACACCTTTTGGCTGATAGATCAACCCTTTCCATGGTCTCCATCTCTGGAATCCACTCCGGGCCACGTGACTAGGTCTTCCAACACTGTCTGTCTATCTTCTGCATCCCCTTTCTCTTTCTCACTGCCATTAACAGAGTGTTAGTGTCCAACATGTGAGCATCTATAATTTACTAAAGAAAGAAAAGACCAAAGTAGAGTTGTCTAATAATATTTCTCAATTTTTACAAATATATAAATTTATTTCAATAGAAAATAATTGAACCCCAAATTGTGCCTTATATTATGCTTCCACGCCATTCTGTAACTGTAATGCAAACATGTAGAAACAGATATTAATTATAAACCAAAACAAATGTCAAGTGAAATACAAATTAAATAAAACTTTTACTATCGTGGCACTACTATCACATGCTAAATCATAGTGTGAAATGAAACAATACTTTGTGAAGATAATATGAATTAACTACCATGATATAAGCCAAGCTGTGTCTTCTACACTTTAGCATCATATGTCCCTCTAATTTCTCTATGGAAAACTATCTAAAATCTCACTTTGTTTAGAGATGGCTAATATTCATTATTCATGCATTAAACCCACCACTACAGTTTCCTCATGCTTCTGTATTAAATCACCAGAAATATACATCTATGCCACTATAAACATAAGTAAAATTTCAGCCCCTGAAATTGTGCAGAAATAATTTATGATTATATACTCATACAAATAACTTTGAGTAAGCTTGTGTTAAATTTGAGATCCTAACTGCAATGCAAACACATGATTGAATCATTCCCTTAGAAATTATATCCATAAATACTCTAATAGTCTGAGGATCAAATAATCAAAAAGTAATCAATGAAATTTAAGGCTATCTGATACTTTTGCTTTTTACTGCAACATGACTGCCGTCCAGCATACAAAAAACTTTGAACAGATGTTTTCATGATTTTCCACTTGTCCTTTGCACTTGATAACTGCAAGTTAACTTATACGAAATGAAGACCAGGGCTACAAAAAAGTGTCACACAATTTGTAATAGTTTCAAATGGAAAATTAGTTGGTCTACTATAATGAATCATATAAGTGTGGGCAAATTTCAGAACTTCGAATTGAAGGCAATTCTTGACAAGGAAACTTCAATGTCCATAATAAAAAGAGACTGTAAATTAGAGAATTTCAATGCTTTGGTTAAGCTGCAAATAACAATTAACAACAATTGTTTAGGGTAAGCAAAATATTATAAGGGAACTTTGTCTGACTAATGCCGAGTACAAATGATGATGATGCATCATGTAATTTTTCTGAATAACTAAAGAGATTAGCCAGGCCATTTTTGCTGAATAGTCACATTCCATTTTAACTCATTTAAAATGGGCTTTTGAGATTAAAGCTAATAATTAAATATCAAAGTTTATGCAACAGTGGAAACTACTTTTAATTTCCTTGGATTAGAAATGCACATCTTGCTTATTATAAAATGTGTGCTTTGATAAAACATATTCATAATTATCACAACATCAGTATTTATAATGCTGTCTCATTTAATTCCTTAGAGATATGAAGCAGGACCCAGAATCAGCCAGAAAGAAGTCTGCAGTATGCACTGAATAATGATGTACAAACATTATTAAAATGAGAATCCATTCTTCCTTCTACCTAACCTCTTTTGTGTTAGATTCATGAGAGAAATTATTTAAAATGTAGGAATGAGGCGACTTAGCATTAATATAGTAAATGTCAAAACATAAAGTTTCTTCATTTCCTTATACTTGCCATATCTATAGGTAACCTTTTTATTAATAAAACTTAGAGTACTACAATAATGTGCAAATTTCCATTTCATATGGGAAAGAAATCTTTTCATCAGAATGGGAAGCCCCACCAAAAGTGGCTGTAAACTTCCTGAGATCTTGCTTCTCTAGATGGAGCGCTTTTATTTCCTCTGGATATGATTGTATCTGTCCTTCTTTGTCAATCTGTTTTCTGACCAATTATATTCAGAGCTCTATCTCCTGAAGGATTTAGGAAAAGACTTTGTTAGACTTTATCAAGAGCACATAATAAAGGTCCAAATTGTATTCTCTTTTTGAAAGAAAGTGGAAGAAATGTGGTGGGAACTACTTTATTGTATGAAAGCACACCACTAAGAATTTTAGGAATAACCTTTTCCATTTAACACCAAATTTATCTTACAGGACATATGCTTCCATTTCTCCGCTGGTGACTTGACTCTCAGCGAAGTAGAAGGAGTTTATCTACAGTCAGAATGAAGAGCTCTGGCAAAGCTGAAGGGAAGCACAGACCTTGGAGCTCAGGTTTCTCTCCGCTTGTCAAACTCCTAGAAAGTTGGAGTTGAAGTTGGAGTTGTATTCTTAGACCGTACTGAATAAAAATGCACTGCGATAGTGGTTGTAAATGCAAAACTTTTAGATTTGGCCTTCGGCACTTCTCAGAATAAATAATGATTTTTTTATTCCTTTGCATTGAGCAGAGCTAGAGAGAAGGGATGAGCACACAGGTGTGTGCCCATGAAGATTTTAACAGCCGCCCACCCCCAGGAAGGAACCATGGGTCATACTTCAGTGTATGATGACAGCTATGTCAGCAGTCACAAAATATGTTCATTTGATTTAGGGATAGAATTATTCTTTCTTAACAATTACATAGAATATTGGATTGTCTTGTACGTCTTATATCCTATGCACAATTTTTTAGATTGACAGGATGGAGGGACTTTGCTAATGAGTTACTAAAATATTCCCTCTATGGTTGTTAATTATGTTCTAGCTAATGGGATTACATTTACAAGGTGATATTTTAGTAGACATATCAAGGATAAAAAGTAGGTTGGAGATAATGCTTAAGAGTAGGACACTTGCCCAGCATGCATAAGGCCCTGGGTTAAATATCAGCACTGATTAAAAAAAAGTCAAAAAAGAAAACAAACATAAATTAAACAGGGAACTATAACTGCTGAATTTCATTGACTCTGATGAATCACTTAATACCTATGTTAAAAGGTAATAATCTGTATATTAATTTACATGAGCAAACTGATATTTAAAAAGGATGTATCCTTTGTTCAAGAAAATTAGAACATGGCAGAACAGTAAGTTCAATGCCTGTCCTTTCACTAGTACTCTTTTATTTAAAGTTACTTTGGAAATACAATTTTTCCTCAGGCCATTAATTCCACAGGAAAAGAGAATACATCTTCTTCATGTTTCAAGAGCTGGTGGAGTGTGCTACCATGGGATTGTGATCTGTCCACTGGATGTAGCATTAAAAAGAAGTAGAACTATTAGGACCTGGGGCTTGGTAATTGATCATGGGGCGGGCACTTGGGAAGGGTTAGTGTAATTCTTGTGGATCTCCAGTTAGTTCACACAGAATTGAGTCATCATAAGTTAGACCTGACTTGGAAACTCTCTGACTTGCTGTCCTGCTTTGCAATTTTCTCTTCCACATACGCTTTCCATGATGCCACCACCATGCTGGGACAGAGCCAGGGAAGTGCTCATCCGGAGTGGAACCAATGGGGCCGCCAGATATTGGACCTTCAGTCTCTTAAACTGTGAGCTAAATAAACCTCTCTGTACCCATGATTTAATCTGAAATATTTTATTATAGCAAGAGAACACAGACTAACAAAATGCCAGATGGCATCTAAGGATGAGATAAATGTGAAAGAGAGGAAAAGGAAAGAAGGAAAGGAAAAGCAGAAGAGACAAGGAGGAGGGAAGGAAGAGAAGAAAGGAAAGAAGGAAAAATGAAAAGAAATAAATGGAAGGTGGAAAAAGAGAAGGAAGATCTAAACAAGGAAAAAAGAGGCACTCAACCAAACTCAGTGTTTGCTGTGGTCTATCTATGGAGCCAATGAGCTGTTAGCAAGATAGGTAGCAAGTTTTTCTTGAATCCTAAATTCTTTTAGTCCCCTTAGCTCAACATTAGCAGCCCTCATACATATATTAATTATTGAGAAGGAACACAACTTAAAATCTTAGGTAACGAAAGATTTTTAAACTTCAGTGCCAGCCATGGAAGAGAGCCTGTCTGTGGTCTACTAGGAACTGGAACACACAGGGTGATGAGCAGTAGGCTAGGGAATGAAGCTCCATCTGTGTTTACACCTGCTCCCCAATCACTTGCTTTTCTGCCTGAGCTCGGTCTCCGGTCTGATCAGTGGCAGCGTTATATTGAGGTAGAAGCATGAAGCCAACTGTGAACTTCACATAAAAGGAATCTAGATTGTGTGCCCCTGATGGGAACCTAGTGCTTGTTGATCTGAGGTGGAACTGAGGCTGTGGTGCTAGCACTGGACAGTGGCTGCAAATACTGTACATACTAACTTTACCAGAGAGGGAGGATTGCACAGAGACCGTAAGAAATCGCCTGTTTGCAGATTCATATCATAACACTATCAGTTAATGATCAGTGATGAGCTGCATCACAGTGACACAAGAGATGATGTACTTCAATAGTATAGCTGCACCAGGTGGCAGGCTTTAAGTCAGAATCCAGCGCTCACTGTAGTTTGCAGTAGCCTTCCCATTCTTCTATTTACCTCTTGTATCCCTTCCTCTTTCCCACAATCCAAACTTGTCTCAGTTTTGGTAAGGCCACAAGCGAAACCTAGTCAAAATGAGTAAAAATAAGCATTACCGAAGAGTTTCTTTGAAAAGGCAGAAAGGCCCAACAATTATACAGCAGAAAACTCTAAGACTGCCCACAAAAATAAAGTTGTATTTAAAATAAAAATCCCAAGTCTGACTTAAACTACTGCTTTATTGCAACAGGTCATTCAAGCCTGTTTGTTTGTTTGTTTGTTTTATAATGTTTGGGGACTGGCTGTCCAAAAAACTCATGAAACTTTCAAAATTGTTTTACCATATGGAAAAGAATGCAACACTGAAGTATAAGCTCTTAGAATTTTTAGAAAGAAAAAATCTGAACACACAGAGCAGTAGCAATTATTGAAAGCTAACTCTTCAACAAATGTGTTTGCACTTAAAACTATAATGCGTAGCGACTAAAATCATTACTCAACCTATAAAGACCTTTACTGTTGGTGATAAATTCATTGTGCTTGTTGCTAAGGATATTTGTTGTGAAATTTCAGCAGAGGTTGTAGTTTGGAAAATATTTTTTTTATGCCAGGAATCAAACGTGGGACCCTACACTTGCCAGGTAAGTGCTTGTGCTGCTGAGCTATATCCGCAGCCCGAGGCTGTAGTTTGAAAGGTAGCACGTGTCTCTTCTGGCCAGCACCATAAGTAGATAAATTGATGAAATAGCAGAGGACATTTGGCTACCACTGTTAGGAAGTATTAATGACTTACCACAGTATTCAAACCAGGTTGATGAGTCTATCCAGGGTGACAGTGAGGCAACAATATTTAATTTTCTGCTATATATTTTTCAGGAAGATGTGTATGAAGATGTTATGTGAATTTTCGTTGACAACCAACATCACAGCTGCATAACTATTTAAGTTTTTGAATGAATACATATGGGGGAAACTAAACTGGTTGTGTTTTGTTGGTATCTGCATGGACAGTATGGCTACCCTGATGGAATAGCTTGGTACTTTCACTATTCAGGTCAAAGAGGTCACTTCTGAATATAAGTTTATACACTGTGTCATCCACAGAGAAATTCTAGCTAACTAAAACGTGTCACTTGAACTTAAAATGTTGTAAGATATGGTTAAAAGTTCAGCCACAATAAAGTATACACCTTTAGCTCAAGACTGTGCAAAGCTGTGAGGAGATGGGGGGAAGCATGTACATCTGCTCTTCTACATCGTAGTAATTCAGCTTTCTTAAGGTAGATTACTGGCTGGAGTTTTCCAGCTGCAGCAGCAATTCCAGAGATTTCTTTTAGAAAAACAGTCGCTGCTGACAGCATAGTTCAGTGACACAGAATAGGTTGCAAAATCTGCTTACTCAGGTGACATATTCAACGTGTTCAACAAACTCCGTCTGTCACTTCAGGAGAAAATGACAACTGTGTTCAAGTTGGCAGATCTAATGGCTGCATTTAATGCCACACTGGAATTATGGCGATGAGAAGTGAATGCCAACAACTCTGACATTAACATTAACACATTTTGAAAGACACTGAGCCAGAACTTTCTTTCTCCCAGACAACGCATTATCCTTATCTTAGCTTTCAAAAGGCCTCGAGCTTTGTTGCCTATCCACAAAAGACCCCTGAATTGGAAGCGGATAGACCCGTGACCTATTTCTGAATAAGCCAGGCATGTTAACTTTGCTGAGCAGAAGAGGATCAACTTCCGGAAATTACAACTGGCCTTTGGGACAACTTCAGATCTCCATGTTGTCTGGATTGAGATTGCAACAAAAGAATTGAAAATTCTTCTTCCCTTTTAATCATCTTATCTTTGTGAAGCAGTGTTTTCTGCCACGAGAGCAGCCAACATAAGATTACAGTGTGGACTGTGCGTAAGTACCACATTTTGGATGTTACTGTGTCCAGTCACCTGCAGATGGGACTATAGAGTTGCAGGAAAATACGCTCAAGCTTTCCACTGATTATGGTGAGTTGTATAACAATTTCATTATAGGTTGCATTATATAATAATAGAAATAAAATAGAAAATAGATGTAATTCACTTGAATCATCCTAAAACCCCATCACTACCACTTATAGAAAACTTGCCTTCCATCAAACCAGTCCCTGGTGCCAAAAAGTTTAGGGACTGCTGTCTTCAAGGACACAGTTAAGCATGTTTCAGAATTAGAAGGAACAAAGTCTAATGAGACTACCTAGCAAATATGATGTATTGGCACTCATCCCCAGCACATATCTCTCAAATTTTATGAATGTATTTTGAAATTTACTCTATACGTTTGAGGTTTATTTATCTATTCTGAAACTCTCTCAGGGTTATGTCTGATTATAGAAGTCCACGTCTACTACATTAGAGAAGAATTTTTTAAATTTATCTTTCAATGGAATGAAGACAATATTTCTATGGAAATGACCTTTCCAGTAGTATATATTTATGAATGAATAAGTTACCAACTATATAAAGCTTAATATTCTTGAATCTCCCAGAGTCATTCACTTTTTCAGTGCTTATGAGTCAAAGAAGACTAGAAGGAAAATAAGACTTCCCACTCACTGACTACTCAGCTTTAAAGTGTCAGCATTTACATTTTTATCAGCATTATTTTTACAATGGAGTTCATGATCCACTGCCTCTAATCTGTCTTTCATATGACTGATACAACAGTATCACTGAAAGAAAAAGAAATCTCTTCCTAGTAACAATACTATTATCAATTCAAGAGAGACATTTGTAGCAGTATGGTAAAATTCACATATTTTAATTCCACAGTTTAGTTTTTTCCACTTGTATATTAAATTGATTTAGATGATTTAAGAAGTTCAAAAAAGAAGCTATACAAGTTGGGGTTTAGTTCAGCATATGGTGGGTAAGAAAACAAGGATCATTTCGGCAGCCTAAGGCTGACCAATGAGGGAGTGGCTGATTTTATGAATAGCTGAAACATTAGCCCACAGCTGTTGTATTACCATTGTATCCAAGTAGGAAATAATTTAATATGGTCTTTCCAATTATATGAACTATCTTCTGCTAACATATATTCTCACTGCCGAAACCCTTAAGGAGAACAAAATCTCTTCATTCAAATGCTACAATTTAAATATCTCATTTCCTTATTCATCTGTTTTATGATTACTTTAGGTAGATGGTGTAAATGTCATGTGGGAAATCTCTGAACATCAATAACTCCCACATATACTACAGAGAACTGCCCAGGTGAGAGTAGCACGGTTCCAATCTCAATTTGTAATTTCTACCATCTGCATTTGTGACTTTTGATTTGAATTTCAAATCTGAAACCTCTATTTGTTTTCCCTATTGCAAGCATCAAAATTTATATGGCACATCTTCCAAAATTAGTATTCATAGGGACTGTTTGTTGCACTTCAATTCCAGCTGTTCCAAATTTGGTAAAATCCACCCAGTCATTTCAGCATGATATGGTAACAGACAAGGGAAACTTAATGATTTATCCACAGTGTTTTGTAGTAGGGTACAGATTCTCAGATCCTATTGGTAATCAAAACAATAGTGGGGAAAATGTACTGATGTGATCTTTATCTCTTTTGATTACTCAATGAGGGACTCTGGGAAATATGACTTAATTAGTTTAAAACAGAATTTATTAAATCAAGCCAATTAAAGACTTACACCCAGTATTTGGCCTTCATTATCTAAAGTTTTTGGTAAAAATTATAACAATATTTAAGAGTAATTAGATGAAAATGGCAGTCAACTTTAGTCAACAACCTGTATATAAGGATATAGAGTAGTGACATAGTAACATTGTTTTCAATCTCAAGAGTAACCATTGAGGAACATCAAACTTTTACCTATAGATTAAAAAAAAGTACTGACCTAACTTTAAATATGAAGACTACATATTAGACAGACAATGAAGCTTTAATTAACAGGAAACATCAATTGGGTTTTGTTATATTGCTTTTGAAGGAGATAAGAAACAAATAAATTAATTTAAATTGGAGAGTTAATCAAATATAGCTGAAAGGAAAATCATTCAGTATCTGGGCCTCAATTGGTATTTATCTAACCCAGCATTCTATACCAGTGCTGTCCAAAAGAACTCTCTGCAATGATGTAATTGTTCTATATACATGCAATGATCTATAGCAGTCAGGAGTTATGTGCAGTTACCGTATCAGGCAGTTGAAATGTGGCCAGTGCCACTGAGAATTTTTTAAAATCTTAATTATTTTGATTTTGAACAAACAAAAAATGCCAGTGGTTACCAAACTTCATGGTACCATTTTTCTATTCTATGTCTCTTGCTCCATGAAAATCTTTTCTTTCGAATAATGATTCCTTTACATTCTCATATTTGAAAGAATAACATTATCACTAATTAAAATTATAACAACTAAAATAAAAAAGAATTACTACATTTAAAATTACTTTCAACAGCATAGATTCAAAGAAGGGATCCTGTACAGGGGATTTATGGTATGGAACTTACAATAAAAAAGTAGTTTGAGAAAAAGATAGGGACGCAAGGAATCATCTGCGTTTAGAAGCTCACCCAGAAGCACGCCCACAATGCAGCTTCTCTTAGGTTAACGACTGGTTAACTTCTTAACCAATTGTTAACCATCTGTGAAAGTTGTAGTAAGTTTGACGTTATGAAAAATGGAGAAGAGATTAAGTGAGATAAGGTGTTTCGGAACTGGTACAACGGCAAGGATTAAGCAGATAGTAGGAAATGTCCCAATTCTCAAGTTGCCAAAATGTATTAGTTATATGAGGTTTGGAGCATGCACACACAAGACTGCTTTTCTCAAAAGAAAGAAAGAAAGAAAGAAAGAAAGAAAGAAAGAAAGAAAGAAAGAAAGAAAGAAAGAAAGAAAGAAGAAAGAAAAAGAAAGAAAGAAGAAAGAAAGAAAGAAAAGAAGAAAAGAGAGAAAGAAGAAAAGAAAGACAGGAAAAATAACAGAACTAAACCTAAATCCCAAGGAATATTAAATACATTTTAATCAAAAAAACAAAATAATGATGAAGGTAAGCCTAGGGCAATGTAGTTTTTCTCATAAGTTAAGAAAGTACACACTTTTTAACAATCAAATTCTAAAGTTTGGAGTGGTGACTGCTATACACCGGCTATTTAATGGTGATTGAATGACGAACATATAGGAAAATATGTAATCATGCTCTTTTGAGTTGCTTAAATTCCACAGTCATAGTACCTGGAAGCTCAGAAAACAGATCTAAGTTATCCTGTTCTCCAATGTATCTAAACTCTGTGTTTTGCCACTTTTCCCTCCAAAGTCTTATTTTCCTTCTTTCTGACCTATATCACTGCCATTTCTCTGTAACAATACCTCACAAAAGTGAACTGTAAGCGTCTAGCTACCAGCTCCACCTTAGAGGCTCCCCCCCCCGCATCTACCCTTTGTACCAGCAAACCACACTCGGTAGCAGATTGAACACAGAGAGTTCAACGATAAACGGTCACAAGTATTCGTTACTGGTAAAGAAGAGCCAATGCTTGAAAAAATCATTATCATCATTTGGGAGCTGAAATTTTTATAACATATTTCTGGCCATCAAATTTTTATTTCTCTAACATTTAAAACCAATCAAACATACTACTTCCAACACCTCAGAGCATGATGCTCAGCCTTTCCTCAGCTTGACCTCCTCTGAGATTGAGGCCGCGTGCAGTTAGCACCCTCCACACTCCGTGTGCTTCAGGGTTGTCTCCCGCATTTCAACAGAGGTCTCTGAAACTTAACAGCCTTAAACTATACTTTTCTGAGATGTTCTTTTTTTTACATTTTTCACACATTCTCAGTTTATAGTAAGAATTGCTTTTAATTGAATTTCTTCCATTTTTTCATTAGATAAATGAACATTACTGAGGTCTCATTTAAAATAATCTAATAGGCAAAAAGATTTTTCTAACAAGGATAACTGTGGGAATTAAACCTACTTCTAATCACTTTTGATCAAAACAAAGGACATCAACCAAACAATAACAATAATAACCATAAGCCAATTACAACATCATTTGTAGTCTCAGCTATTTAAAAGGCTGAGGCAGGAACACCGCTTGGGCTAAAGATTTTGAGCATAGACTGGTCAGCATAGTAAGACCCTCATCTCTGAAATTAAGAAAAAAAAAAAAGAAACAATAATGTCCCCATTCCGGATATTTTTCCAGAAGAACTGAAAGCATCATACCACAATGATATATGTGCACCTGTATTTAGAGCAGTGCAAGTTGTAATAGCTAAATCTTAGAAACAACACAAATGCCCATCAGCTGAGGGATGGATAAAAAAGACGTGCATTTTTATAAAATGGAGTATTACTCAGCTGTAAAGAGAGATAAACTCGAGGCTTTCATAGGTAAATGAATGCAACAAGAGACCACACTCATAAGTGAAATAAATCAGACCACATGTGTAAACATCATATTGTCTCCCTGATGGGAGAACTTGAAAGAGTAAATAGCATCTGAAAGTTACAATAGATATTGTGAAAGGAAAAAAAAATAAAAACCTGCTCAAAAGAAAAGAACAGCTGGGATAAGGGAAAGGAGAAAAGAAAGAAACAAGGAAGGGAAAAATATACATATAAATATAAATATAAGTATATATATACATACAAAATGGCTAACATAATGATACTACTAATTTCTATTGGTTTATTGAAAGGAACCATTAATCCTTAATTTTTGAGCAATTTTGCATGCTTATATCTGGTAATCTGAACAACTACTTTGAACACAATAATATGCAATATAACAACCACTGTTCGATCATATCATGTTGTTTGTTGAAATTCTATATCTTTTCTAATGTTTTATATTATTTTTCATTTTCTTTAACATAAAAAAGTATAACCTGATACTAGGCTAAAGAATTACATTCATCAAGGGGCTTCAAAGATTGTAGTGAAATGAAATAAGCCATGTGATTGGGACATAATTCATTCTCAGCACATAATTGTTAAACGTTGAATCATATAAGGTAAATTATGCATTGTAGTATAATACATATGTCAAAAATTAGAACCTAAAATAGATGGATGCATAATTGAAGTTATTTTAGAAGTGTTTGTGTAGGATAATAGGAACCTTGTGGATCTGAATCTCTCTACTTATACTACAAAAGCCACATAGGTTAAAAAGAAGAGAAAACAAAACCACCTGGAAGTTGCAATTATAGATAATTGTGAGTTTAAGATTTTAAGTACTTCAGATATTGTGAAATAAGGATGAAAATGCTCCTACCAGCACAGCCAGCTCAAGGCAATGCAAAAACAGAGTAGTGAAGAGAAAGAAGTGGTGATGTTCTCACATTGGAAACAATGCTTTTATGAGGAGAGTCTTGGGATTCAGGAGGACATGTGTACAACGTGATGAACCGAAAGGGCTGGGAAGGACACAGGTCTAGCACTGCCTCAGAAATGGGGACTTTGAAAACTTTACTTCTCAGGGGGAAATAGGCAGCTTGCAAAACAGGGCCTTCTGAAAGCTTCCACGGTAAAGTATTGATTTTGTATATGTTTGAGTCTCTATTACCTTAAATGCAAAATTTAAAATATCATGACTGAAATGGATATCTAAAATAAACCTATGACACAAGAACTGATTGAATTCAAAGAAGAAATAACCAAATTATGAGTATCAGGCTAAATTCAAAGTTTCCACAACAGAATAAATTTTATAGAGCCATTTAGTAATATGACAGAGGCAACAACTACATTTTAAAAAGCTAAGGAGGGACTTAGAAGTGTAGAATATGTTTACTTCAACACTGTAAAACAAAAGAGGAACAAGACTTAAATGGATGATGGAAAGTCGTAAGCTAAAAAATTCTTCTGAAAAAATATAAAGCCATAATTTAACATATTTAAGTACACTATACAATATATATATATAAATGATCCAGAGAGGCCAGATTTGATTGTACCAAAATAATGAGATTATAAAGATAAAGAAAAACATCTAGACTACTCACTTCAATGAACAATTTCTTCCAAAGAGATAAAATTCATGTTGGCACCATACTTATCATACTTATCTAAGCCATATACAATGCAGTGTAAACACTTGATTAACATAATTTAAAAACTTAAATATAAAGAGCGAAGAATTTAATGTGCAGCCAATATTTTCTTCAATTTTCAAGTCTACATCAAACATATTTATGCATGCAAGAATTCAGGGAATACTAAAATTGTAGTCCTTTCTGGGTAATATACTAGAAAAATATGCCTTTATATTCAAAAGACAATTGAGAGGGACTTGGCAAATTACTAACAGTGAGCAAATATTGTATCAATTTTCATATTTAGGATAAAAGCAAAGGTGAGGAAATAGGAAAATATTATGTAAGTGTACAATCGTATGTTCTGACAAAAGAGAAATTTATTTATTAAAATAATCACAAAAGAAATCAGACATAATGGCACATGCCTGTAATGGCAAAAATCTGGGATTCTGAGGTAGGAGACTGCAAGTTAGACCCTATTCTAGGCATTTCAATGACTTACCATGACCCTGTCTCAGAATATAAGAGTTAAAAGAAAATCTGTGGTTGCTTAGTGGGAAAGCTATTCACTCAACCTGCAAATCTGTACTCCTGCAGACAGAAAGAGAGAAACCAGAGAAACAGAGAGATAGACATGGAGACAGAAACATAGACAGAGAGAGACAGATGGAGACAGAGAGACAGCAACAGAGAAGCTAGAGTGAAGTACTCACGGAGGCTTTGACTTATCTTTGTAGACATTTCTTCGTATGTTGACTTGGGACAGGAGTACTGAGTGTGTTATGGAAAAGAGCAAAAAAGTAAATCATACTGATATTGTTGAGAATCAAGAGTTCAGTTTGAGGGAGAGGAAAAATATGTGATGGAAAAGTTTGGAAGAAAACTCCAAAATTTGAATTGGAGATCACTATGACCTCAGAATTTAGGAAAGTATGTGTGTGTGTGTGTGTGTGTGTGTGTGTGTGTGTGTGTGTGTGTTCTAGCTTTCTGTCTACTGAACAGTCTAGAAGTAATGACACTCCAATAATAATGAATCTTTGCAGTTAGCACTTATCTTGTAAAATGAATTAGGACTTCTTGGAAAAATACTAATTTTAGATTAGATCAGCAAAGTACAAGTTGATAATAAAATATATTTTTAGATTCAAATAAACAAACAACTGCTTAATGGCTGCTGAAAAGAAGGTAAAGGATCTAGCTTTGGCCAAATGAGTTTCATATTTTAGAAAAATGTCACATTGTTTCATATTTTCTGCTACTTCAAATGTGACACAGAACATACAAACCAGAAAGTACACATTTTTAAAAGGCAATGATGAGTGAACTTTCATAATCAAAACATATTCTTTTAAGAAGAACCCAAATGAAGCAACAGAATATTATACAAACAAGAGAAGCAATAATCATATACCATTAAGGGTAGCTACATTTCTGACTTTTAGTAGCACAGATTTTATAATAATTCTTAAAATTTATAAAATGGAATCATTTAAAGAATTACTCTCTTGTGACACTTATCCTCACCAAAACTCTTTTCATAACATTTAGTTCTGTTGTCTTAGAGATTATTCATTCTGATTGCTGTATAGTATTTTATTGTAAGTACATGCAAAAACATAAATCTTGCATGATTTTGTATAAAAATAGGAGACACTGAATTAAGAAATTATAAGTTTACAGAGCCATTATGAAAAGGTGAAAATGGGACGTGTTCTTAGTCACAGAAATATGTTAGCAAACACGAAGAAAGAATGATAGTCTGAGAAAATGATGTCAATGTAATGCTGTAAAGATCATCAGTGCACGTACAGGTATTGGGACAAGTGCTACACTGCAGCAATTTATTCACATAGTTAGAAAGTATCTGCCCTCATTTGCCTTACTAGTAACAAATGAAAAGCAGTAAATCTAAAATGGAAAAGCCTTGTAAGCCCTATTTTTTGATCAAACCTAGAATTATCAATAATATAATTTAACATGGATGTACTAACAAGTAGAGAATACTCTTGCTAAAAATATTGAACCTAAATCTAAATGTGAAGAAAGAATTAGACAAATCTTCATTGTGAATCAGTACATAGGACAGCCTGCCTGGACAGAATATTATTTGCTTTCAAAAATTCTATTTAGGTAGATTTTGTTAAATGTCCAAAAAATCAAATGAAAGTTTACAATATAAGTGAATGAAAAACAACTCTAAATTTATAGTTCTTTAGCTCCAGCCAATAACATTTGCCAAGGAAGGAGAATTTGCTATATAACTTCCCTTGGAGTCAAAACAGTAGTCGGAATTCATTGAGGATATTCAAAATGGTGAAGTAGAAACCTGTAATAAAATACAGCCTTATTCATACCTGGATGGAAGATACCTGTAAAGCAACAAATCGCTGGAGAGAAAAAAGTCAGTAGGTCACAATTTGGAGAGAACTGGCAGAAAAACTAAAAACAAAGAAGCTGAAGAAATGTACCACAACACAGAGTAAGGAGCAAGCCAGTCTTTACAGATAATCCCAGCTCGCTGGGAGGGAAAACCTGTCTCCATGGACACCAGGTATGTCAAGGGAAGGCCGGCAACTCCACAGAGAAACAAAAGATGGGGATGGTAGCACTAGCCCACAGAGAAGTCCATGACACAATTTATAAATGGAAAAAAGTGTGGAGTTTTTCCACAGTGATTCCTTCCTCAAGGCAGGATAAAGTTGGAGAAGAAATCCAATATACCACCCACCATATTTGAGAGGGATTAACTGGGAGCCATTTTGAAAAGATGTGAGTCGCAAACCAACTACAGAACAACTACCTTTCAGAGTTTCTGGTGTCACCCCATCACTGACTGAATGGCGGACAGCCACAACAGTCTGCTGAAACGAAGGTGCCAGCTAGACCTGGAACCTACTGAGAAGCTTAAACTCTAGTCAGGAAGGACATAGAAGACAATCCTGTAGAGCCAGTCTGGTCCTATGTGACTTCCAGATATGGTTGGGTCTGAGAGAGTTGGCATTAACTTCACCAGTCTGCCTGAACCCCTCTTTGGAACCCGCACACAGCATAGAACTCAGTGGAGTGTTTACTTTCCCTGTCTACCAATGTCAGCAGGGTCATGGCAGACTTAGACTGTTAACACAGCCTGAGGTGTACAGGCAGAGTGGCCTGTGGAGTAGGAGAGGGCAACACCAACCAAGGTTCCAGGTTTCTACAGAGGAACTGGAAATAGGAGCTGCCAGAGTGACTTCAGCCCTAGGGCAGAAATCTTTGACTGACCACACCCAACTATCCAGTAATGTATGCTTAAGTAAATGCTAAATAATCACAATTAACATGTGTATATTATCAGATCATAGCACAATGAAACCAGGAATAAATGGCAAAAGAAACCAAAGAAATTTTGCCATGCAAAACAATATGCTCTTCTATGATCAGTAGGCCACAAAATAAATCAAAGAAGAGATTAGGAACAATGTAGAATGAAAAGATGAGGTCAGTAAAATGTACCAGAAAGTTCAAGGACAATAAAGAAGTCCAAAGAGGGAAATTTATAGCTATGATGGTCCACATGAGAAAAAGAGACTAATCTTAAATAAACACTTAATGATGAATCTCAGTGGTGCAGCCCCCCAAAATAACAATCTAAATCCTAAAGTACCACAATGAAGGAAATTACTAACGTTGGAGCAGAAATTAATGAAATTGAGCCCTAAAAATTATACAGTCAATTAAAGAGCTAATTCTTTCAAATACTGAGCAAAGGATCCAAAGTCATAGCCAATCTTACAGAAAGAAAGGAAGAAAGAAAGAAAAACAGAAAGGGGGCTGGGGGTTTAGCTCAGAGGCACAGCGCCTGCCTGGCAAGTGCAAGATCGTGAGTTCGATTCCTGGTACCGGGAAAAAAAAACAAAAACAAGAAGAAAGACAGAAAGACAGAAAGACAGAAAGACAGAAAGAAAGCAAGAAAGAAAGCAAGAAAGAAAGCAAGAAAGAAAGCAAGCAAGCAAGAAAGAAAGAAAGAAAGAAAGAAAGAAAGAAAGAAAAGAAGAAAGCTCAAATGAAATGAAGGTAATTAGAAACAACAAATGTGAAATCACAATAGACAATATGGAAATCCAGAAGATTATTGTCAAATGCTTCAAAAACCTGAACTCTGAAAAGTTCAGAAAAAATTAGAGTCCCAGATATATATAAATTATAAAAAACTATACCAAGAATGACTAAAACCTTGGATTATCCAATAATAGGCAATTCAATTGAAGCACTTTTAAAAAACATATATCAACTAAGAAAATCCCAGGACCTGAATGGATTCACTGATGAACTGTACTAGAATTTCAGAGAAGATCTACTGCCAATACTTCTTGAAATCTTTAATGAATTTAAGAGGGAAAGAGTACTCCCAAAGTCATTCTTGGAAGCTAGCATTACTCTGATTCCAAAGGCAGAAAAGGATCCAAGAAAAAATAGAATTGCAGGACAATTTCTAATGAACATAAATGCAAAAATCCTCAACAAGATACTAACAAACAAAATCCAACAGATCATGAAGATCATGCATTATAACCAAGTAGGATTCATCTTTGAAATACAAAGATGGTTCAGTACGCTCAAGTCAATACATATAAAGCACCACATAAACAAAAGATCAGAAAAAATCATATGGTCATCTCAACAGATGCAGGAAATCCTTGGATAAAATCCAACACCCATTCATAACGAAAACCCTGAAAAAATAGCATAGCCTAAACTGATTGGTATCTGATGGAAGTCACTTATGACAAATATACTTCTGACATGATATTAATTATGAAAAAACTAGAGAACTTTCCTCCCTAAAAGCAGAAATAAGACAAGGATGTCCATTTTCCCACTTCTGCTCAATATAGTAGCAGAAGCATTAGCCAGAACTATCAAGCAAGTGAAGAAATACGAATAGAAAAGGGAAAAAGTAAAATTATCATTATTTTCAGATGACCTAATCCTCTCTAGAACTTCTGCCCTAAAACTCCATCAAAAGGCTCCTAGAATCAATAACCAAATTTGGCAATGTAGCAGAATACAAAATTAACACACAGAAATAAATAGCACTCCTGTAAACCAATAATGAACTCAGCAAAGAAAGGAAATTAGGAAAACAATAACATTTTCAGTAGTATCAAAAACCTTAACTACTTAGGAGTTAACCTAACCAATGAAGTGATAGACCACTACACTGAAAACAGCAGGACTCATAAAAGAGTTATTAAAAAGGACAATTAAAATGGAAAGATATAGCCTGTTCCTGGATAGGCAGAACCAATTTGTTCAAATGATCAGAGTCCAAATACTGATATATAGATTTAAGGCGATTCCAATCAAATTACAAGTAGCATTCCTCAAAGAACTAGATAAAACAATCCTCAACAGAAATGACCTAGAATTTTCCAATTCTGGATGACATGGGCAAACTAGGAGGCATCGCAATCTCAGATCTCAAGTTTATTACAAAGCTACAGTGACAAAAACAGAATGGTGCTCGTCTCAAAACAGATATGTAGCTCCGTGGAGCCGAACAGAGATACAGAAACAATCCCGGCATATTCAGCCATCTGAGCTTTGACAAAAGGGTCAAAACTTCACACTGGGGGAAAGGTAGCCACTTTAACACATGGTTTTGGTAAAGTTAGCTATGCACATGCAGAAGACTGAATCTCGAACTGTCTATGTTACCAAGTGCTATAAACTAAAATCAAAATGATCAAAACCCAAATATTAAACAGAAGCACTCAATCTGCTGAAAGATAAAATAGGTAAAACTCTTGAAGAAATAAACATAGGCAATGATTTTTTTTTTATTTTATTGTTTAGCAAAGGACATTTTGAACAGACACCCAGTTGCATAAGAAAAAAACATTAAGATTCTATGAATCCTCCTGTTTACTTTTGCTTGTACAAGGGATTGAAAACTTACTTAAAACTCTATGTAGTTATTATAATAAATATCATTTTTCATCCCATCAAAATTATTTATTTACAAATTTAAGCAACAAGAGTGTAAAGACAACTGCTTCTACCTTACATGACAGGGAAATTTTGGTATTGTAAAATCTGTAGTATATATTTTAGACGTATTCTCAGAATTAAGTAAAAGTATATAGAATTTCTTATTTTTCTTATGAAAAGATATTACTAATAGTTATTACATTATCTGAAAATTATATTTTAGTTTACATATTTATTTTCATTTCTAAGAATTTATCCTATATGATAGATATCTCATATATCTCTGAAAGTTAAGAAAAGGAAACTCTCCTTTAGGTTTTAATTAATACTTTTCTCACATCAATAAATAATATTTTGACAATTATTCAATTGATTACAATTTAGGTTAAGTCCTTCCAGTGGGATGTTTTCCTCAGAGAATGAACAGAAGTGATTTATTACAGTTGCTCATTTACTGAAATTTCCTAAACAAATACACAAAAGGAGTCTATAGGTCTAGATTTTTTTTTATTTTTTTATTTTTTGAAACAATGAAGGTAAATATATGTATTCACCTTCATGTGTATGTATGTGCACACACATGCACACTTGGCATTAATAGTAGTCAATGTGCAATAGTTTTATGCATATATGTGTGCAATATCCAGACGAATAAATTTTCCAATAAAGATACAATACATAAGACTACAGTTGTCAAAAATTTCCAAGAATCTTGACTTTTTAACTCTCTGCTTTTAAGAAAAAAGTACAGCAAGAAGTATATATCGGTATTTTTGAAGTTTCTCATTTTTAAAAAGTCTGGTATGATACTTTTCTTAAAGTGTTAATTGTTCAAGCTCTGCAATAAATAGAAATTTTAGGCTCTGAATAGAAATGTTTGCTTTTATTATAGGTCATTTAAAAAAATCCATACCACTTCCTTGACTTAACAGTTAGTCATTCATGCTTTTCATTTTGGAGTCCAAAAGGCATGTATCATTACAGGGGAGAGTTGAAGAAGGCAATGTTAAGTAGTCTAACACTGAAAGAAAAGTAAACTAAACATAAGCCACTGCTGATGTGAGACAGAAAATATTGAGTAATTAAGAGAGACATGGACCAGTCTCCATATCAACTTATTCTCCCTTCATCCCACTAAATGATGCATGGCAGATGTGTACTTATTCTTTACCTCCCCAAAAGTTCAGTTCATGGGACTGGTGAAAATTCTATTAGTCTTATATGTCACATTAATTTTCTACTGTTCTTAACCTGGAGTATTACCTCTCTTTTTTTATAGTAGTAGTTGACATTGTCTTAATTACAGCATCCTGAATGTTAGGATAATGAAAAACAAAAGTTATTAGTGTGACATATATGTAACAGTTTCTTTCACTGACTTTATATTTGCATTTGCCATTATGAGAAGGTAATTAGAAAGTCATGACAAGTGTCCACCTCTCCAAAATCATAAATGTCTATACCCAAAAACAGGGTTTCAAAATTCAATTAAAATTGTAATTACTTGATCAAATTACAGTGACCAACTTCCAGTTCTCCCACAGACATTTGTAACATCAAGCTGATACAGCCCTGTGTTCAACGATAATGTAAAAATTTTCCATATGAGAAGTTCTATAAATTATAAATTAAAATTGAAGAGAAGCAAGAACTATTTTTATTATTTAGGGAATATGCATAAAATAAAACTTTCCAAGATTATTCAAAGTTACGGTAGAATTAAAGTTTCACACCATGACTCAGTCATTGCTCACGATCTACCAGGTAGTCAAAGTTGAATAAATTTGCATGAATTTTTTTAATATGTCACAGAGTGTGAAATACTATTTTTCCTATGAAGAGTTTTCCAAATTTTAATGATTTCCTGCTGTAACGAGACAATTGTTCACCCAACACTTCTATTTCCCAGCCATTGGGTATTCTTGTCATTGAGACCATTTTGCAGTCCTGCAAGGATTTCATTTCTGAGTCACACCTCCGTGTATGACTAGATTTCATGCTGGGATAGAAGTGGAAGTGATACGTGCCCCTCACTGGTAGAACAAATATGACTTCGGCAGGGTTTATTTTCTCATTTTACACTGACACAGGAGCACGGAAGCCATTGTAGAGAGAGGCCCTTGTCACTGAATCACTGGAGAAAACAGATACCAGGGGGCCAGGTAAAAGCACTATTTTTCACTGACAAAATTCTAATGAGTGAAACTCCTGTACCTGAGGATTGTACTTGTTATGGTAGTTGACGGTGTCCATACAATTTTAGCGTTCAGCCTAGTAGAAGGAGTAGAACATAGAATGAGAATCTTTCTGTAATTTCTGAGGAAAATTAATGTTTTCACTGCAAACCTGAATTCATTTGGAATTCTCTAAAGAACATGCAATTTGAGAAAACGGAAATAGTTTTGGGGTAACTGTCACTGAGCACTTATTGTCAAAATAAAAGTTTAAAACTGGATTCACGCAGCAGGGCTTATAATACAATATATTTAGAGATACTTTTAACTAAGTATAAAAGTATAGGAGAGAGAGAGGGAGAGAAGGAGGGGAGCCCCACATTTCTTGGCATATATCAAATTTGTTTTGACATTTCCTCAAATGTTTGCACTCTCAAAAATAAACTTTTCAGCAAACAAGTCAGTTTTGGATCACTGGTGAAGTCAGAAAAAAATTCTTCCTTCAAGGCTTTTGCAAATCTATTTCTTAAAAAATAGAAAGTTTTTTTTTTTTTTTCCTCACAACTCTTTAGAATGTTCCTCTAGGCTACAGCTATAGAGCACAAAATGGCTATGAGCCAGGCTCCTCTCTGCCACAGAGTGAGTTAGGGAGACTCTGAAGAAATGAGATGCAAAGGAATCTGAGTAGGTTATTTCTGTATAAACAACAGTAAAGCCTTCCTTTTTCTCAAACATTGAGTAAATTTGAAAGTTATGGCCAAAATAATTTAAAAGTGTAGATCAACTGCAAATACATTTAAAGGAAGGAAAATATAAAGGGCCATCTTTCAAGAAGACCATACTGAAATTAGTAAAGTGACAGATAATAAATAGATAATCAGAAGGTAGTACAATAAAGGATGAGAGAAAGCAAGGAGAAGGAAAAACGCTAAAAGCTGTATCCGTTCAGCATAGCTCAAAATAAAGGTGACAACATTTCCTCTTTTTAGGTTTCATGAAACTATATTTTAAGAGTAAGTGAAAGTAATGTGTGTATGTATGTAATATTCACAGTAGTGTCTTTATTAAAGAATGATTTTAAAAAGTAGAGGGAAATGTGTGTAAGTTCCAAATTTTAAGTAAGGGGACATTATATTTAATTTTTCTCTGTTACCCTATCTTAAAATATTTCAGAGTTATGCCTCTAGGCTTATGATATAGGAAGGGAGCTATCACTTTGGTCCTCTCTTCAACTTTTGCCAAGTTTAGTAGTCCTGACATATTCAATAAAAACTGTCTACCTTTCCAGTACTGCCATGACCCTCTGTAAAGACTTTCTTTCAGAGGAGGGGTTGTTTCACATCTACATATAGAAGAAATTCTTCATAACACTTTCTTGTTTCTGAATTAAGTACAAAATAATCTATAAGACAGAATTCTAAAAATTTATTAAGGTTTTTACACAATTGGAACAAATCCAAATAATATATTTATTTACCTGTTTATATGTAAGCATATTCACCACAAATAGTTTAATGTTGTAAAACAAGTATTTTCATTTAACAGTTTCAATCTGTAATAGAGGTAGGATTCTGATATGCAAAAACATATTAATAATCAATTTATTAATTGATTACCCCTGAGTCATATAAGGAATGAGCTGCAATGTGTAAAATAGAATTTCATAAATATTTGTAAACTGAATGTACTGGGAAAATGTGAGTCAAATATACAGTAGAATTCATTAAATTTTCATAAAAGAGAAAATTTTAATGAAACCAGTGCTTTGTGACAAATTCAAAATAAAATGAATATCTTTATTTTAAACTTCACACACAATCTATGAAATTGAAATCATTTCTCCCTCTGTGCTGATGCTTTTTCTTTTTGTCACTGAAAATTTCAATAGATGCTATCACTAATTGAAAGAGAAATCATTTAAAGTAGCAACTAATATTGCTACATTCAGGACAGCTATAAACTCTAGAAATAGTAATTTATCCTTCTTTGCAACAGTTTTCTAAATTAAAAAAAAAGGGTTATCTGGTATAAAACAAAGTCACCTACTTTGTCAGGTGTTTTGTTTAGTAGAACACAACTTTCAGAAGTATAATAATGATTACTAGAAATAAAGGAAGTACCTTAAAATTAAAAAAGAGCAAATTACTTTGCAAGTAAAAAACTACCTGAAAATGCAGGAACATATACTTGGCTTAATTGGTTACAACATCGTTAACATAAATTTTTAATTTTCTTTTTTATTTGTCTAGGCAATTCAAACTGTAAGATATTTTATAAAAAGTCAAATATATAACAGTGCAGAGTATAGAAGACAGTCTCCATATCTTTCCTATTCTGCTTCCTTATTACTATATTGTCATTTCTTATACCTTGATCACAAACATTCTTATACATTTTTCAAGGTTTCAGCGTGGAATGTTTACATATAAACATATTTTAAGAGATGATATTTGCTAATTTCTTGTGTCTTGTATGTATCCTATACTGCACTTTCCTCAGCTAGCAACTCTTCATGCTTTTTTTAAAAATTAGAATTAGAAGGGGCTGGGAATTTAGCTCAGCGGCAAAAGCGCCTGCCTCGCAAGCACAAGGTCGTGAGTTCGGTTCCCGGTACCGGAGAAAAACCAAAAAAAAAAAAACAAACAAACAAAAAAAAATTAGAATTAGAACTATCAAGTCAAATTCCAAATACAAAATCTTCAAATTTCTGTTGCCTAACTGTTCCTCTGACAGGTGCAAAACACACCTATATTTCAAAAAGCTAATTTTTCTTTCAAGCCTTGGATCCCTCCACTCACAAAGGGAAGCATGGAACTTGTCTCTTAAATCACAGTTGTATTCTCTGAACCTCACAGCTTTCATTACGGAGAATGGACACAACAATGTGTGAAATTATGGAAGTGTGAAAGAACTAGTTAGTGAAGAAAAAATATTTGCATACACTGACTATGCTGATACAGTATCATATAACAAGTGAGAGACTTACAAGCAACAAAAGACTAGTAATAGCATGCAAACATTTTCAAACTTTGTTTAAAATGAAATGCATGAAATTGAAATTAGACAAGTGAGATGACTTTTACTGCTCATGTAATAGAGAAAAGTGAAGAAATTTGTTAGTTTCATATTGATGAGGATTCATGAGATAGATTTTGAAATGCACTGTTGACTGAAACAAACTATTATGTCATTTTTGGCTTCACATTATGCTTTGTCTGATTCAAGATGGCAGACAACCAAAATAAAGTACATTTTCTGAGCCACTAAAACTTAATGAACTTAGAAGATTAAATCCCCTGCTAGGGTATTCTCTTCGATGTAACAGTATCATGCCTTGAGCATTGGGGAGAAAGGGCAAGCACATTACTTGGTCTTAAATGGATAATATTTATATGTCCATTGTATCTCCAAAAGAAAGGAAAAATGTTTAATGAATGCTGATCATATGATAAATCATAAGAACTTAATTATGGCTTCAGAAAAAAATACCATTTATTTATTGATTTAAATTCCATGATACTGCTGAAATATCCAGAGAGAAAATGTGTAGATATCTGTTTGAAGTGTATAGAGAAAACAAATAAAATTTTTATATATTATTAAAAGTTTTAAAGTAAGAGAAATAATTGAAATATAAATGTATTTCCAAAATTTGTAAAGTAGAATAAGACAGTGAAATCTTTGTACGTGGGTAGAGATTCAATTTGGAATCATACTTCAATAGGAACACTGTTAGAGAGCTATGATGTAATTCTTACAAAAAGTAAATGAACAGTGAAGGAGTATTTACCTCTAGGGTTATGGGTCTGGAAGTTGAGACAGTACTGATTTTCATATAAATCTAATTGAGTTATTGTTTCCCTAAAAAATGTTTACCTTTGATGTGACTGAAAATAGAGTATGAGGTAGAACATCCGACTAGATAATAAATGATATATATATATATATAAGTAAAAATGCAGGCTTAAAACATTGTATACACACAAATGCAGGCATAAAACATTGTAAGGTGATAGTGATATAGCTGAGTGGTAGAGCACATGTTTAGAATGTACAGGGCCCTAGTTTCAAGTGCTTGCACCAAAAAAAATGTGTTAACTACTTTTCAATTCTCATATAAGCTTGGTTGTAAGAATATATGGTTGTAAGAACATATATAATATATATATTATATATATTCTTACAACAAAGCTTATGCATATATATATATATATATAACAAGTTATAAACTTTGTTAATTGAGAGTAATTAAAAATGAAGTCACCTAGGAACCAGACTACTAACTACATTACATCAATATCAAGGTTTATTTGGGGCTGGGGATTTAGTTCAGCGGCAAAAGTGCCTGCCTGGCAAGCGCACAGTCGTGAGTTCGGTTCCCGGTACCGGAGAAAAACCAAAACAAAAAAAAAAAGTTTATTTAATAAACTGTATAATATATTTTGGAGACTGTAGGAAAATACTGTACTTCATTGATTTAAGATATTTTTAACATATTGCTTAAACTACAATACAAAAATAATATATGCTTCCCTTCCCCATGCAGATGAGTGATTCCTCAGGGACTGTAACCTCTGTGCTAGAATGCATGTGGGACAAGCATAGCTTTGAAGTCTCCATGCAGTCAGCATCCTTTAAACACCAAGGAGCAGAAGTAGAAAGTTAAGTATACAATTTTGAAATGATTTTTCATATAAATTGTGGTATCTATTCTATTATAAAATTAAATTTAACTAGCAAAATACAAATTATTGAATGAAATTATTAAGAAATTCAAGACTATGGCAACAGAACATACAATACAACCTTGGAGTCCTTCTAAACACAAGATTTTATATGGATACTGTTATGGCTGTGTGTCTCTTGGCAAAGTCTCTTGTGGTCATAAGTGGGGCTTTTCAGAAACGGCTAGAACTATAGCATGTGATGCTGGGATTAAGTGTGTGATGCTAGGATCAAGTCAGTGTGATTAGTAAATTAGCCTATTCATTGGTTTGGCATACTTCTCTGTATGGATAATAGGAAGGCCCACCCTGCATTTGAGTGCCACTTACCTTAAGGACATGTAGTCTTGGTAGAATGTAAAGGCCAGACACAGGGTTGCTGTCATTGCCTTCTGCTTTACTACTTCTGTGCTCGCTGTCTGTCTGCCTTCTTCCCACCATGAACTGTTTTTCCTCTGCCATGCCACCCTGCCTTGGAGCCAATTAATGATGACTGGTAACCTTTACAAAATGTGAGCTACAATAAACCTTTCATCCTTTAACTTTAGGTGGTGTATTTTGTCTCAGCAATGAGAAAACTCACTAAGACAATTGGGTCACAAACTCATGAGATCTGCTCTTTTCATTCACTGAAGACATAAGATGACAAGTCATGTGCCAGGACCATAGCTTTTCTTGTCTTCATATACCAGAATCTCGGAGTTATGATGACTTCCATTTGAAAGATTTTAAGTTTTTAAGCATAAAACAATTATGGGGTTTTTCTACGCAACTTGAACCACCAAGTCTTACTGGCTGCAGAGAATAATTTTACTAGACACAATGTGATTATAAGCTATAAAATAACTCTAATGTGGTGTCCAATATTAGATAGGTAATACCTAAGATTAACCTATAATGCTGAATGAAGACTGGAAAATCAAAACCAGAATCAATTTTATCTTGTCCTGACACAATGAGCAGAAAAAAGCTGAGTCATGCTTTAAAAGAATGCATGGCAAAAGCGGTAAATGCTTACTTTGGCATTTAAGTAATAGTCTGACCATAGCCATGAAGAATAGAGCATCACACTGTGAAAAGTCATCTGAATTTGGTTAAAGTAGCTGGAGAATTAGTGATAGACTCACCAAAGAAACTAACGGTCTGTGACTGTCAATTTTAATGTGTCAACTTGAATGCAGTAACAAGTGCCTAGCAGTTTAGCGAAGCACCCTTCTGGAAATATATGGCTGGGTCACTGAGCCATAACTATATCAGGTTCTTGTCTCCTTCCTAGCTTTTACTGTTTCCCTGCTTTTTCTCCCAGCCACCATGAATTAGACAGCTTTATTGCATCATACTCTTAGGAAGACAACCACAGACTGAATTCCCTTAAAATGTGACCCAAATTAAACTTCTCATAATTTTCCTTGTGGATGTCAGGTATTATGTCCAGCAATAGAAAGACAGACTAATACTGCTCTAAGATCACTGTGTAATCTAACTATGAGATGTGATTGAAAATACAATGTTTAAATTATAAGACAAAATTATTACACTGAAAGACACATTGCCATCAATTCCCCTCAGAATATTCCACCACACTTCAAATATACTTATTCCTTCTTGATACTTTCTAAAGCAGATCTGAAGGTCCTCTTCAAAACTATCTTCAGTTGGGGTGTTATGGCTGCCTCAGTGACCTGAATTGATTCAAAACATTTACTTTTCATGGTCATTTGAATTTGGTAAGCAAAAGATGTATGATTCCAGATCAAATGAGTAGTGTAGAAAAAGAGACACCATAATATTTTATGAGCCTTTTCATTAAATAGTACTTGGCAGCAGCATTAATCATGTTTTTGATCACACCTCAGAAAGACAACTAGGGAAAAAAATTTCAGATCCCCTTTTGAAAGTAGAAAGAATGATGGGACATTTATGTTCAAAGTGAAGTCTATTTTGTGAGGGACCAATGGCACTGTGTCTCTTACCGTAACAAATTATTAAAATTTAAATATTCACCATCTATTTGAATAGTCCTAGTAGATCATGATATGCTACACAAATATGCCACTCAACAAAGAGAGTGCTTGTTAGTGTTGAATAACCACCTTGGCCAGTGTCACAATGAACCCAACAACCAGGAGAAATATTTTCCCAAGGTTTTCAGAAAGACATATTTTTAGATCAACAGCATGCAGTCATTTAATCCAGAGTTTTTTGTGTGTGTTTATCACAGTACTATAAGAAAGCCAAGAAGAATCTGAATGAATGACTAGCAAGAATTGTTTTTTGATATCCTAAAATTATGTGGAAGAAAAAGACTTTAAAGTAAGAGATAGAATTTCAATGGTTTGGCAAATTTGAGGCAACTGCTAGGCAATGATTCAAAATTAAGTTAAAATTTTAAAGAGGAATATTCCCTTTTGACTCTAAGAGTCTATATTTGAACAATTCAAGAAAAAGGCTATATACTGAAAATGTCATTGCTGCTAAAGCTATTAGATTACATAATTTTAATCTCAACATTTTTCAACTCATAGTTACTAGAAATTTGCTAAAAAGAAAACAAACGAAATATTAGCACTCATGGAGAAAGTATTTTTGTGATAAATCCAAGTTAATATTTTTATTTTGTCTATATGGACATGTAATTTTCCATGACTCAGCAAAAACTGTCTCCTATTTCAAACAACTAAATTGCTTTTCACTTTCAAATTTTAGGTGTAAACATTTTTGTATTTTGATTTTTGGAACAAGAGAGGGTCACAATATGAAGTTTTACTTACTTCTTACTAATGTAAAATGGTTTGGTCATAGTAGTATTTCTGGATCTAAGAACTGTTAAGGCTCTAAAGAAACCATGATGAGACACATCCAGAGTTATATCCCAAGGAAAACACTGCTTTTGTGACATTGTAATAACCTTTTTGTATCTTTTTCCTGTTTATCCCTCTTGCCACCCTGCCATGTATTATTTTAGAGGACAGACCTTCTCAATTTTGTGGGATCCCTATTACATTCATGCTTTAGACCCACTCATGCAAAAATCCTACCAGACAATGAACATATTTGTCACCTGTTTGCAATATCATAATCCAAAGGAGCTATGAATTTATACACATGGAATATTGTTTACATTTTCTTCAAGTCGACCTCACAGAATATACCATTATCCTTACACCTATTCCTGGCTCAGGATCCATTAAGTATTTTAACACAAGAAAAATGAAATCACTTTTATTTTATTCCCTAACTTGGTGAATAGGAAATCTGCTGAAAAGTGATTCATTAGAAAAAAATTGTCTGAAAATATGTTTAGATTGATTCACTGGCTGTGAAGAGGTAGCTGATATTTTTTACAAGGTCAATGTGCTGTACTATAATGGGTAACTCATGGACAACTCAGATTGATTTGAAATTTTTGTATTACACATTAAAATTGTTATGTGTTTTTGAAATGTAATTTTATGAAGTATATCAGAATATCTCTTTTAAATTGACAATATTAGTGACCTACTTCATTTTGCTATTAGTAAAATTTCTTATAAACTATGCAAGTGAGTAGATAATAGAAAATTACAAGGCATATTCAGAAAATATAACAGCCTATTTCTCTTTCTAGGAATGGACTACTGATAATGGAATTGCTACTCTTATTGAGGCATGACGGATACAGAACCCAGAGCTGAAATTAAGAAGCATTTAAAGGAGGAGTATGTACATGCTATAGAGAGTAAAAAGACAAAAATGAAACCTCTAACTTCTGTCTCACTCTTAAGGTACTGATGACATACATTTTTGTTTTTTTTTTTTTT
>NW_004955440.1:8552172-8579378 GCF_000276665.1 Chinchilla lanigera
GACCTTGCACTTGCCAGGCAGGTGCTTTTGCCGCTGAGCTAAATCCCCAGCCCCTGATGACATATATTTTTAAATGGTGTGTCTAGAATAGACCGTGGAGAGCGTCTGGGGCTTTGATGGTGATGCTTTGGTAGGGTAAATATCACCAGTAGTTGGAACAGAGTATGGGAGAATCCTGTATTGTGAATGACCAGGTATCATTTTAGACAGGTGACAGGCTTGTGATCAGGTAAGCTCATAAAAGTAGGTGACTCCTAAGTTGAAATTAAAATTGAAAAAGTTGGCAAGAGGAGAAATGCTCCTCTATCTCTTCTACTTTTTTAACCCATTGGAATTTTGACTAGATGAAGGGATTTAGGACCAATCTAAGTTAAATAAAAAATTGAAAGTTCATGGTCAAATCGAGTAAGGATATGACCCCACCTGTGACTCATGGGGTCTGTTAAGGAAGAGAACCTATTGAAAGAAAGAAACTGCTGTTGCTGAAGCCATGTGACTTTGTGTCTCTGCTCATTTTTTGTTTTTTGTTTTGTTTTTGTTTTTATTAGAACTACCCTACCTAAAGTGGTTGATAACGGTAAGTTAATTTAACAAATAAATAAGCACACTAGGGTATTTATGTAAATTAAATGTGTGAAGAAAATTTCTCCAACTCTTTAATGAAGCCATACATGGAAATCAAACCAGATGTCGAGAAAGTCACGAGGATATCTAGACTGGAAATCATGATTGCCCAAGTATTGAGTATGAACTACACACTGCATTCATGATTACATCCACACAATTGTAGTGTCTCAATGGGTGACAATGTTTTTTGGAACATGGTTAATATCTTTGCCTTGACAAGGACATATTTCCTCTATTGTTCTCCAGCAAACATAAACACATTAGAGATATATAAAATAAGTTTACACTTTTAAGAGTTGCACTCATGATCATATTTCTATGAGTAAGCACTGCAAAGGAATGAAGTAAATTCCTCTTAATCTAAATCAAAGGGGTATGAGTTTTACACATACTCGATAAGTAATACTTCCTAGGCTTTTCATCCCAATAAATATTTCAGATTTGTTTTTAGATTTCATTCATGGAGACTGTAGATTAACTGTATCATATTAAAGCAACTTTTGGGATAGGAATCTTAATATCCAAAATATAGCACCCTTGGATTTTGGGCCAAATGGGAATAATCCCAAAATATCTACCACATATATGTATCTGACCTCTATTAAAAGTGTCACTGGAAGCAAGTTAGGTTTAAGATTTTTTCATTAGTAGCCATTATTTTTAACCTAAGGCTATGTGTGTTACACTATTACCTTCATTCCTACCTATACATTCTCCTTCATTCACTAGTTCTTCAATACAATATTGCTAATATTTATAAGTACTTTCTGCTATCATGTCTTTCTTGTGCAGAGGTTGGCTGATATCACTAAAACATCTTTGAATAGGATTAAGTGTGTGCATGAGAGATTCAGGTTTTCTCTGTGCAAAATTGTATCTCTGGTGTAAGGGAACAGGAATGGCACCCTCTACATACTTGGACTATAATTTGGAGAACTCTCTTTACTTATTAAGAAGTACATCCATACCTCAGGATGCTCCTTCGATGCTGTCTTGTCTCCACATTTTACAGCACTTGGTACATTATTACTATTGGCAGGAGCACTGATTACTTTTTAAAAAATGATTGTTTCAGTTGCCATGAATACATATGTATGAGATTATTAAATTGAGTTCAGGATAGTGGATGAAAGACAGGCTGTTAAGTACTAGAAAGTATAGTTATATTTACTTGTGCAATCTGCCTGTGATATTTCTAAATGAAATGCTCTTCTACTGAGAAATGTTAGATTGTAGCTTTGCTTACAAGTGAAATATTTCAAGAAAGATTCATGCCCCAAAATACTGTTCATCGCTTATTGTCATAAAGGCATATTCACTATTAGTTATGCTTGCCACGAGGATCAGTTGATGCTACACACATCCCCAAGTGAGTATTGTTCTGAGCATATTACATTTTCAAAACAAAACAAATCAATGAAATGATAAAAGATGCAGACTTGTCTTCTCACTACTGCAAGAAAATCTTATAAAATAGTTGTTAAAAACTGAAGCCATGTGATCCCTTTCAGATGTGAGGTCTATACAAAAGTTTATCTCATCAATTTTAAGTATAAAATGGTATTTATCGAGGCTGGGCAAAGTAAGAAGAAAAAAGATAGAGAGAAGCTGATCAATGGGGACAAATTCTACATCAGACTGAGAATTTCTAAGGTGCCACTGCAAGGCAGGATAGCTATACATAACAATTGCATGGTATGTATTTCAAAAACTTTGAAAAAACTAATTTGAATATTTTCACCAAAATTCTTGAAAAATATTTGAGGAGATAAATTTAACACAGTTTGAACATTAACAAATGTATACATGGATTAAAAATCACTTGGTATCTTACTAGTACGTATATTTTCTATGTTTTTTTGTCTGTTATAAAATAAACTTCATTTTATAAAATACATAATTTTCTATAATAGAGATCATGTTCATGACTTCACCCAGGCTAGGGAAATGGTCCACCACTGAGCAATATCTTTGCCTCTATTTTTAAAAGATTTGAATGTATTACTGGAGACACTCTTCTGCTTACCATTATCCTACATCTGTATCATTGAATGTTTAAATTTTTGGCAATGCTATGAATTGGAAAATTAACCCACTTTGAAATGAATGACTTGTTAAAATCTGAAATGTCTTCCTTCCCATAGAGTGAACTGCATTAAGATTTGTGTCAACTCTGCTTATATAATTGACCCAAATTGTCACTGAATCGACTTTTTGTAAGTCTTTAAGTGCAAAGATTTCCACGGAAAAGTTGAGCAGTGTTTATATTATGGTAAAAAGAGGACTATACTGCTGTTTCTCAACTACAGGCTGAACATACTTCCGTATATTCCCTCCAAACTCTGTGCCAGTTTCTGATTTAAAATGTGACCCTGCAACTCAAAACTGTCCCTGAGAAAGGCTGAAGAGATAGTTTATGTTGGTAGCAAATACCTAGGTTTAGATGAAGCTTTAAATAGTATATTACCACAAAAACACTACCTGATTTTCAGCCTACCTCTTTTGCTTGGGAGAGCAAAGCTGAATCCATTCTCAGCAGCTCTGATAAGATGATCTGTTCTTTAAAAGAGTTGAGGGAATCCATGGGGGGGAAACTATAAGCTTCTATTCTGAAACAAAGGTAGGTGAAATACAATCAACACAGTGCAAGCTCAAAATTCTGAACAAGAGGAAGCAGATTGTGAATACAGAGAGATGAATGTAGTGGAAAGAGACGAGATCAGTGTATGATTGTGGACCTGGAGTAGAGGCCAGAGCTTGCTCGTAGGGGAAAATGACAGAACTTTTGGACTAGGAACCTGGAAAGGGGAAGGAACTGAACAGGATGAAAACTGAGAATGAAAACTAGGCAAGACTTGAAGGCTGAGTGCTTTAACCCTAACTCCACCTTTGTACATTGTACATATCCAGGTCTTCTGGGGTCTTTTCTTGGGAGGGATTTAAACATTTATCTGGAAAGAAATTAAGAAATTTATAATGATTAAAGGATCTTCAAAGAACTAAGGAAACCCAAGGATTTGGCAATCTCTGAATAAAGCCCATGTCAGTGTGGTAATTCCTAAGGTAGTTGTGTAATATCCAGTTAACTGTCATTGTCTTCTGGTAGAAGTTCCCTGCTCATACACATGAGAACTCTCATTGAGTTTCTCTTTCTCCTGTGTACAGTAATGTTCAATCAGGGGTTGCCAAGTACTTAACAAAAATGTATACAAGCAAAGATAAAGGTGGTATCCATCAATAATGAAATTTTCCTTAGAGGAAATCTGATTCCCAGAAACATCCAAGAAGTTCTACTCTTAATAAGCATGTAAGTTTTCCATGAATAAAACTTGACAAGGAACATCATTTTCCAATTATTTATCAGTCTTTTCCATTTTCCTGTTATTCTACAGAACAATACTAATTGAATGAAAAGATGTAGGAGAGATAAACAGGAAACTGAGAAGTCAGAACAGTGGTAAAGCGCTTCTAATTGCTCGTATGCCTATGATGCTGTGTTCAGAAGCATTACAAGTAGTAGAGAATAGTGATGATGAGGACATTATATACTATACAGACTATAAGTAATTGAAGAGTACAGACATCTTTAATATACTTACATTTACAAGATTTAACACACTATCAATCTTTACATAATCATTATTATTTCCATAGATATTAATTATTTGCCATTATGACATAAAGGAGACAAACCAATCTCTCATTGCTCTATCTCAGTGATGCAAGTTCATGCAATCCCTAAGTAGTAATGCATCGAAGCAGGAAACTCAACGTGTCTCTCAAAAGGGAAAGGAGTATAAACCAGAACATAAAATACAGCATTGAGAAAGAAATACAGCCGTTTTGTAGCAAACCCTTTACTTCATTAGCCTGACATGCAGTCTTTGGTTAGTGGCACATCACTGTAATGTGCTAGCAGATGGTATTATCTTTCCTTCTTCCTGATTTTTGCAGAAGCTGCCTTGCCTGGGCACATTACTTTTGTAGTCTTCCGCATCCCTCTATCTATCTCTAGCTAATCTCAACCCCCTTAGCTTGCTTCACTCATTCCAAAGTTTCATTTATATATGACATTAGATGTAAACCTCCTTTGAAAAGTTTCTCTACTCTAGTGTTCATAAAGAGTTCATAGCATTTACAGCACTATTGCAGTTGCTTTTTTGTGCAAGCATTACTCCTCTGCTTTGAAAGCTTCTGCAAACCAGCAGCCATGTTTATATTGTCTATTCTGCACTCTAAGTAAAGTGGTTGCCATAAAATAGGTGCTCAATACATAAATGCTGAACTATACATAAATATTTTCATTGGCTGTCATATACTAGCTAAACATGTTCTGTCAACTAATTGCATGTCTATAAGTAGTTGTCATTACCAAAAGATGTCTGCAAAAGCAGAAAGTAGGATGATTCTACTCAGTAGGTTGATTCTTAGACCACAAAACTGGCAAAGGACTGTGGCTGTGTCTCATGCACAGGCCTAGACAGAGCCCCAGGACATAAATGATCAATTATTTATGTGTTCCTGGCTCTCATTATGGATTTCTGGTGCTCAGTCCATGGTGTTGTAATATGTATTGATCAATATAAAAATCTTGACCATGCTAGTACCTGATACATCACGTCTTCACATTTTGCCTATATTTTATATGACATTTATAGAATGTGGGAATCTGTCCACAGAACATTGCATCAAGTTTGCCATAAGCCCACCAGTGATTTATTTAGTAACGCACACCAATGTTTATGCATTGTTGCAGGATGATAGCTAAGAGAAAGCAGCCCATTCAGAGCGCCTATTTTTGAATCACCTATATCATTTAGATTAAGCTAAAAAGCCAAGGTCTAAGCAGCCATCTTAAAGGATAATGACCTACTTTTTACTTGAGCATGTCAAGACCAAGATTACTTCTCTTGAGATCTAACCTTCTACACTTTACAACATGCCACTGGATGAAATACTCACAGAATGTCTGTCTCTCTACGGCCTTTTTGTCTTTTTTATTCCTCTTAAGCGATTTTTGCCACATGGAAAACACAGAAGGCAAAATCACCATGGAGTGGTGGACAGAAATGAATTGGAAAACGCACACAGAAAAAAAGTACTACAAATATAAATGAACTCCACAATATAAACTATTAGACTAAACATTTCAGGTAACTGGCTGCAAAGCAACAGGGTACATTAAGCCAGCGTTCATGGGAGAAAAAAATTGCTTTTTGTCTTATAAGTTACAACTCCAGAACATCAACAGCAACCCCAATCCAAATTTTTCTTGTCTTGGGGCTGGGGATTTAGCTCAGCGGCAAAAGCGCCTGCCTGGCAAGCGCAAGGTCGTGAGTTCGGTTCCCGGTACCGGAGAAAAACCAAAAAAAAAAAAAAAAAAAAAAAACAAATTTTTCTTGTCTTTTCTTTTTTTTTAATTTTCATGGGACTCTCTTCTGAAGAATAATACTCAGACAATGGCTGTTTGGATTCTCTGCCTACTTTTCAGCAATTGTAGTGAAAAAATAAAATCTTTGCACTGCAATACAAATAATATTTATCACAATAAAAATATATATTTATAAATTACGCTGAAGTAGTGCACCAATAAGATGTAATTTAATGAGAACATACAACTTACCACATCTAAGAAATTAATTTATTAACCAGTGTTAGGACCTTAACATTGTGCTTACATTTATATTCCCAAACAAGGAAATGAAAGAAACACACATATTCAAATTTGTACAAGGTTCATAATAGTTCCTAAGTTGTGAAAACTTGAACCTACCCCCATCTCTTCCTCTCGTCCTGCTTTTTTCCTTTGCTCATGGTGAAGTGGGTTCATAGAAGGTGCCACATTAAGATAAATTGTAATGCTTTTCAAATTATAATTAAATTGTCAGGGTCCAGCTGTTTGATTTTACTAAGCCCACATCACAGTGGGCTGCTTGTAACTGAATTATATAGCTTAGGGGGCAAATATTCATGAGTGAGCCTTATGCTGGCAACCAGGATAAAAAAAAAAAAAAAAACACAAACCAAAGGATATGCTAAAAAGAGGTGATCTATACCTAATGTAAATGATAAAGGACAGTCCTTTATAAATTTATATTCACCTGTGTTCCAATATAAAAAGTCTGATTAGTTGTGATCGACCATCTGGTCAACTCTCCCTGAAGGAGCAGTCGTCTCCATTTTGGCTGAGCCTGACCTTATTTCCATGTACTGATATGTACAGAACTGGCCAGGATCTTTGCTTATCCCTTCAATGGCTCTAAGCATGTATATTGGTCCAGCTGAGGTGCTGATGGTGGTCTTTAAAGAGGACAGTCCTGTTTCCCTGGATCTGCCCACTCGTTGTTCTCTTGTATGAACCAGGATGAGACAGAAGAGAAAGCCAGGCTGAGCCTCGAAATAGAGGTTATGAGTTCCTGGGGCTTTAAAGATTACACATCAGAGCAGAAGCCCCAACTCTAAAACTTTAGATACTATCTCAATTGCGTTATACAGATGACTCTTTCTGCAAATCCTTCTTTCTGCATTTGCAGAGATCATTTCAGGCCTCCTACCTAGCCCAGGTTATGGCACTCACCTACTTCCTGCCATTCTCACAGTCACTCATCCTCAAACCACTCCTTTCTTCATGAATGAATAAAACCTGGGTTCGGCCTTGGATGGAGACCTTTGTTCCAGACAGCCATCATCATGGCTGGACCTAGGACCACTTGGTTCCCCAAAATGAGGACCAGGAAGGGTTTTCTATAATTAATTCAATAAAAGCTTGACCCACCTACCTTAAAGAAACACATAAAGACCATCAAAAATAAAATGGGAAAAATTTAGGTTTTAGCCAAGAAAAGAGAACCTTTTCAATTTATTTAGTTATAAAATTACCATGTTTGCTGTTGGAGGTTTGGAATTAGTGTGAGATAAGGCAAAACCTGAGTCTTTGACACATCTGGTTCCCATTATGTGATATTCCATCTGTGTGTACAGTATTGGGGGGACAGGCAAGCACAGCCATGAGTACCAAAACCCCACCACTATTGGAATCACACCATTATGCACTTTGTATAGAAAGACAAGACACATGCATACATTTGCTTTAAATAAGAAGTTGTCTTTTCAGTTGCCTTTACTTGATAGTTTTTTTTTTTTTACTACCAGGAGGAATCCGACTGGCAATCAGATTGACAGTGGATACCTCAAAGCAGAGCCATGTTAGTGAAGAGTAGAGGAAAAGCAAAAAATAGTTTTCACAAAGAAATTAAGCACTTAACCATTACTAAATGTTTTTCCACTCATAAGCCTTAGCTGTGTAACTTTCTTGAGGTTATAGAACAAAATTTAATAAGTAAACAATATCAAGTTTAAATAACCTGCTTTTATGTTCCATTTTTAAAGCAATGGTTTATGGTAGACAGATGTCATCTACACCTAAAGTGAAGTATTGTTGTTTGCCACCTTGCTGAGCATATTAGCTTTTATGTTCTAATTCAGCTTATTTTGATAAAAAAAAATCTTATTTTCTATCCAAGATCTCTGTGTCCACCCCCCTCTTTACCAGGACTTTTAAAATTTAGAAGCATTGGGGGGCTTTTTGTTTCAGTTCTCAAAGTTGTTTCTTGTTGGATATTGACAAATACCACGTAAGTTTTAAGTTTTCTTTAGGTTAGGAAAAGCATTTCAATTATTATTTCCCTGTGGAAACAGTGCTCTAAATATTAGTGTAGCCCTCAAATGCTTGTTTATGTCAAAAAATATTTAAGAGATGTCTTACCATTCACATGTCATGTAGAACAGTTTTTCTCAACTTGAATAATACGTGAAAAGCCTTAAAGAAAAGCAAATTCTTTCACCCACAACATTGGATTAAAATATTTCTTAATCCCTTTTTGTTTACCACATATAAATTTAAAGCAAGGTATAATGTCAATGTAGTATATACTTCTTATAAAATGTAAAATAATAAAACCAGAGCAATAATGATAATACAATTCAAACTAACTCTAATTTATAATGTCAAATTAGGGGCTGGAGAGTTAGCTCAGTGGCACAGCGACTGCCTGGAAAGCGCAAGGTTGTGAGTTCAATTCCTGGTACTGGAAACCACCCCCCCAAAAAAAAGTCAAATTAGACAGTTTCCCTGAACTAAAATGCCCCTCTGACAAGAGTATCATACTACATATCATTATACTATGTTAATACATGTGCTATAGTAACTCAATTTCCTCATCATCTTGTCTTAGAAAATATTTTCAAACCTTTACTTATATAGCATGCAATGGTATGATTTGGCCTTCATTTTGGTTTGGATGCAACAAAAGTACAAAATAATTAAGATGCAATGTATACGACCAAACCCATCATGAATGCAAATAGAAAAGGAGGAGTGGAAATTGGCTGACCATATTTCCTTTAAAAAGTTCTAGACTATTACTGACATAGAGACAGAGCTAAATGCAAAAATCACCACAGCAAATTATTAAATCCAAAACTTCTAGACTTGTTTGCAAAATCCTGACTTAAACCATAATTTCATGTTTAAAAGCATTCTGCATCTCAAGATAGATAATTGATTTATAGCATATTTGTGTCTCAAGAGTGGCACAGGGGTCCTTACAGCGATAAATTGCTATCTCTGATGAAGCTGAGTATTCTCTATAACGAGCTTTGTGCAATAAATAACACCACACATTAGAAAACAGGCCCCAGACATAAGCTATATCACTCTGAAGTTTTCTGGAATCAGCTCACAAATTATATATTTGTAGGACATGTACTTCTACACTGCAATGAAATAATAATGCAGATAAAGATTCCCAATGAGGGCTGATCTTAAAGGATAACCTTAGGCTTGTGATTTGAGTTCAGTAAAAACCCAAACCATTCAGTAAAAGTAACTATTCTCACCAAAGACAGTTTAGAAGTCATTCAAAGAAAGGTAAAGCAAAGGGAATTTAAAAAAAAAAATGTTTGAAGGCCAGATGAGAGAAGAAGAAATAAACAAGTAGATAATGCTATCACTCAATTGTTCAGACGCCTAGGCTCGCCGATTGATTGCTCACATGAAAATCAGCATGGAGGATGTTACTCGGGACTGGTATCGCCTCATCAAGTGGGGCAGAGTCAGCAATATCTAATTTTTGCACCAGATGAAACAGTCAGAATAACGTGTGAGCTGAATATTTCCCAGAAGCTAAAAATGAGTGTGAATGGAAGTGCAGAACTTACAATGTTCATCTCCCTCCTTTAAGGCCAGCGCCAGAGGAACCCACAGGTACTGCTCACACACATAGACTATGTTCCCAGTTACTGCGCATTCTGTCGGTTCACGTCAGACATCACAAGACGTCAAAGTACCATCAGAAAATCCAACTGGTTGCTTTTTGAAGTAGAAAACTATCTAAACACAACAACAAAAATTTCCCATCTGTTTAAACTTCCCAGACTTGTTTGGCAAATACGTAAGTTAGCTTAGTTTGTCCAGAAGCAACCAAGATATCTGCAATAAATTTATATACATTCCAAAACTTTTTCCAGAACAGGACTCTATTTCTTTTCCTGAACTGCAAGCAGGATCATACACATTTCTGTATATGTGCATAAATGATAGTCTGACAGCGACAAGGTGGAATTTCATAGAAGATTTCTAAATCAGACAGTTATCATTTGGGGCCCAAATATATCACATTAGATTCGATTTCTAATTAAATGAAGCATGTGGTAGATGTGGCCATATACTATTCAGCTTTTAGCTTGATCTGCTTGATTTTTCCGTTTCATTTTTCATATAACACAAATCATACTTCTTCCCTTCTGAGATTTGCTAATTAACTCCTGGCTTCCGTCTTGTTCACACAAAACCCTGATCTGCTGTCTATACTCTCCACCGCCTCTGGTGTTTCTCTGTGCCTGTCTGACAGGTTGCCTGGAAGTGATAGAGCTTCATACTCCTCCTACAGGATACCTAGAGCTACAAAGGACTCCTGTCAGTGGTAGAAAGAGCACAAAGTCACTTTAATATCATGAAAATATTTCTGTCCTCTTTGTGATTAACTTAAACACTGAGAAGTTGTCTTTAACTCATGGGGTAGAAAATTAGATTTAATTTTGTTTTAAGATGGCAAATTACCCTGATTAAAAGTCAGTGATCAGTCTGACACTTAGCTAATTGTAGAAGATTAATTATATGAGGAAAAAGAAAATCGGAATGAAAGGAAATCAAGTTCACATGTGATAAATGATGTATTCTGCACATTAAAAGTGCTTCACAGGTTACATTATCTTTGTCCACCTGTCAGACTATATAGGACAGCTTCCTGCATGTAAGGGCAATGAGAAAAACGGCAGGCAACATCACATAAAAATGCCAGCAGGAAGTACATTTGTTGTGGCAGCAAGTGTTACATCCTTATTATCGGTAGATATTACCTGCGTGTTATCACTGCAAAGCCCTTTCCATTTGGCATACTTAGTTAGAGAATATGGGGGTTTGCAATAACAACACCCAGGTGAGGCCCAGCATGGAAAATGTGCAACCCTGTCATTCCAAAATGAGAATAATTTATTGGCTTACAGTAGGCTATTCAAATAAGTGGCTGAAGAATACTGTCCAACTACCTGATCAGGCCACAGATTTCTGCACAGAAATCCATGAGCCTGATTGTCCTCCATCAGTAAATGTGCCGGTGTGATTTGTAAGACCTGAATGAATTACTCAAAAAGAATGACGATCCCCAAAATATTGATGGCAAGTTAAATTGAAAATCATTTGATCTGCATGTATAAGAATGTGGCAGAGAGAGATTATTTCTTTGAAATCTAAGAAGACAAGCTGGCAAAAAGCTTTCATGTAGCTGTAATTGAGATTGCTTGTACGCTGAAGAAATCTGCTAGTTAAATCACAGCTTTAATGAAGCTTTGGCCTCAAATCAGTCTTCTCCCAAACATAACACTTTTTAAAGAATCAAAAGCGCCCTGTCATATGGCATACGCTGTGGTAAATACCTTTTCTTCCACTCAACACAAAAATAAATGTACTATTCAGATAAACTTCAGGCAATTGCATACCTGCCTCTTTGACTACTTTTCTGTTAAAAGAAATTGCCAAATATATAAATGAGAGCAGAGCATGCAGCACTTTCTATAAACATGATAGGCTCCTGGAATTCTGGTGAGAGATCATTTTTGAAATATTTCCTACTATAACAATACTTTACAGGTATAAATTGGACCAGTCTCCACAATTCTGGAAAATACAGGGGAAAAGTCTGTTTCATAGAAAGGTTTCATTAAATTTATTTTCTTTGCTCCTTCCTGTCCCCATGTTCTTTTTTTTTTGTTGTTGTTGTTGTTTTTTGTTTTGGAAAAGTCACAAGTGAATAGAACAGAAAAGAGAAGTTCATTTCTGATAATAAAAATAGTGAAAAATATAAAAATATGACATTGTACCTCAGGAATAGATTTCATTTCCAAGAACACTTCAGCTCTGCCCTGAAACACTGCATGTATTTGACCACCCCCTGAGTTTTCATTGACAACTCCCTGCATTTTAAGTGAAATCTCTACCCCATGCTTCGGTAGTATCTTACTGTCTGTGCAGTGAAATGTCTTACTGTGCTGAGAGATACAAAGTACAACCTGGATGTCTCCATGATAACACCTGAGCAGATGAACACACTCCCTGGAATTACAAGGGGCAATTTGTGTGACATATAGTTTTCTGTCTCTGGTGCATGAATATTTTTTATGACTTACATTTGTGATTGACTGATTTAGTTCAACTCTGACTGATATGAAAAATCATATGTACTATGAAAATGGTACTTCAAATTCTTGCCTGGCATTTAAGAGAAAGCCAGTGTAATGCATGTATTATCCATAGATCCAATAAAGGGAACTAAAGATGTTAATGTACCTAAAAAGTTGAAAATACTCCTCAAAAAAGCACCACTTATACATATACTGTCTAATTCTGTATGTCATTTACCTTTCTACCTTTACAAATAAAAATTAGCAATGCTATTAGAATTGTCATTATAAGCCCCTTAGAATTGTGCCAGAGTCACTGTTTTACTTTAAGTCACTTTACTTTTAAAATATTATTAATAATATGACACATTTTCACTGTGAATTTGAAACTGTTTCAAAGAAACTTAGTGCATACCTGCCTTTTTTAAAAATGCTCATTTCCATTTCTTTATATAGATCCTTTGCTACCTTACTTCCTGAAATCCCAAATTATCTTGCAAATTGAAGACTCTGGATTTTATATTTTGTACTTATAAAAACAACAGAGATATGATTTTAATAAATATAGCAAAGGCCCACGTGAGTTATTGAAAATGTACAGGTTCCCTGTATGTTTTAAAGTAATCCCTTTGTCAATAATCTTTTTATAAATGTTTTTGCAATTTGAATTTGAGAGTTCCATCTGTTTCCTTTTGAGAACCTAAAGGGTCGAAAGGCTAAACTAATTTTTCCCTAAACTATGTGGGGACGAGGAGGGAGAGGTTGGTGCAACTGCAGAGGTAAGACTTAGGCTGAGTGTAAGGAAAGGATGGAGGAGCCCAATAGCATAGTTCTCCTTGGATCACTTTATCACTGTTGCATTTATGTAGCCAGTCCACAAGTTTTCACTGAACTACTCAGTAAGCAGCTCCTGAGCATGATGCACTGGGGGTATTTCTCTTTCTCTTGTCATGCAGCCGAACACAGACTCTGACAATCCAGAGGTACAAGTCAAGACAGAGTATTAGAGTGCCAACTCCATCCACCAGTGGGGGGTAAGAAAAGAGAAAACAAGTCATACAGTTTTTATATATTCTTTAGTCTAATTGTCTGGTTTTCAATCTGCATATATGACAAGTAATTTTATGGGGTCTTATAAGATAAATAATGAATCAGTTCCTGGAAATATACAAAGGTGGAGGTTAGGTGGGGGAGAATTGAAATATGTTATGTACATGTACCAATCTGCTACAATGAATCAAATCATTATGTACTGAAAACATGTACCGATAAAATAAAAAGAAAAAGATAAAAGAGAGCTACTTACCTTCTCTTGCATGATGATGATGTAAAATTTAGTTTTACACTATGTTATAAAATTAGATGATGTTATCTAATTAATGAGTAGGCAAGACTATCTCGTGAAGACTGGTGTGAGGTAACAGTACAGGAAGCAAGAACAAATTTTTATGTATATTTCTAATATCTAGGGCATTTATTTGTTTTATTATATTTTGTTACCTATAACATCTGTTCTCAAGTGATAATTTGATCGCTACCTTTTCTGTATATATTACAAATTTATGAATGACAAATTTTCATGTTTCAAGGTGACTGCATCGAGAATGTGTGATAACTAAATTGGTCCACTGATATATATCCTTCACAAATAATAGTCATCTATATCCTGTAGGTAACATTTGAGACAATTGTCAGGTGAGAGGTAACACAAAAAGTAGAGAAAGTTCATAGTGTTCAGAAATAAATATGGGTCGGGGTTCAGAAAGGAATGTAACGCTGTTTAAGGGGGAAAGTGGGAGATTGAAGAAATGATCAATATGGGAATACTTCAAGAGAATGACTTTATGTGCAAATCAAGGCGTTTTCATTCATGTACATGTATGAACATGTACTGTTTTAAAGGAAGAAAAATGGATCGAGTAAGGTGAGAGGTGTGTATGTGTGTGTGTGTGTGTGTGTACAAGAGGATCACAGAAGTGGGAGGGGAAACAAACTGAGGCACTGTGGCAGGGAGAGAAGGTGAAACAGAAATTTATGATTTGAAGGACAAACTAATGCATAGCCAAACTAAAATGCTACAATGAAGCATACTTAACTTTCAACTGAATTGCTAAAATTCAATATTCAGGTAACAGGTAAACAGTAAAAATTATATTTCTGCATTATAGAATGTATGCATTCAGTAGCATGCCGCAGAAAGTATGTGACAGAAAATTTATTAGCATTCTGTTTAGGGAATAAAGTTGCAGGGTTTTTTCATATATTTTCCATAATAAAATATTTTCCAAAAATCTGTTTCTGGTGAAAAATATTATATATATCAGAAAATCCAGAAATGTGAATGTTCAATCGTGTAAGTACTGAGGAGTACAGACACTATAATTATTATTCATTTATGAATGCATTTTCAAACCACTTTTGTTGCACATTATTTAACTGAATATAGCCATTTTAAATAAAGCATGTAGAGGTTCCCAGTTTTGAACACTGGGTAATGGCAGCACCTCAAAAGTTGATTCCATTTTCCATGGCATCATCAATGAATTTGGTATATGTGCTGCCGAAGTGAGCACCATCAGTGAATGTGGAATCTGAAAAAGTACTATTTAAATATGTCTGTAGAAATATTCAATAGTTCACTGGGCAGGCTTGAGATCAAAAAAGCCTAGCTTTGAATCTCTACTTTTTTATTTCATAAATGGGTCACTAAGTTATAGTTGTAGCTCCTTCAGCTGTAAAATTGTTATTATCCCATGTCTGAACTTTTAAGATGTAGTGAAGACTAAACTAAATAATTCATATAAAATCTTTAGCCCAAACAGCGCTATGATATCCTAAGAGGTAAAATTAGGGTCAGCCCTCCCTACTGCAGCACCAAGATATAAAGTTAAGCACAACTTGCAGCCTTTTCTGTAATCACAAGAACACTATACTAAACACTGTGTTAAGCATGAGGCATTTTGCTCCAGAAATTTTTGAAGTTTAGGTAGGGAAGGAAAGGAAAAAGATCTAGAATGGTCGAAACAATATTGAAACAGAAGAGCAAATTCAGGGGACTCATACATTTTTACTTTGAGTCTTGCTATAAAGCTACATTAATCAAGACAACATGGTATTGGCAAAAGGACCAACAAATAGATGAACAGAACTGAGTGGAGGGGGCTGGGGATTTAGCTCAGCGGCAAAGCGCCTGCCTGGCAAGCGCAAGGTCGTGAGTTCGGTTCTTGGTACCGGAAAAAAACCAAAAAAAAAAAAAAAAAAGAACTGAGTGGAGTGCACAGAAATACATTATCAGCTAAGTTTTCACAAAGAAGCAAAGATCACACAGTAGATGTAAAGAAGCAAATACAATCTTTTCAACAAATAGAGATAGAAAAACTAAACACGTACAGGCAGAAAGAAAGAAAGAAAGAAAGAAAGAAAGAATGAAAAAAAGAAGGAAAGAAGGAAAGAAAGAAAAAAGAATCTAGATCCCAACCTTATATTCTTCACAAAACTTAACTCAAAATGCATTGCAGACATAAATATAAGAAAATCTATAAAACTATTATAATATAGAAGGAAACAGTTGATCATTTGTCCTGTTGAATTTTTAAATAACATAAAAATGGCATGATTCATGATAGAAATAATTATTCAAAAGGATTTCATTAAAATTTTTTTTTAATTGGGAGGTGACACCACAATGTCGGACTTCAAGTTATATTACAAAACTAATGCTCTAAAAACAGCAAGGTATTTGCAAAAAAAGCCAGACTTGTAGGTTAGTGGAATGGAACAAAAGGTACAGAAACAACTTCAGGAAAACTCAGTGCATGGTCTTTGACAGAGGCCCAAATCCCTTTCACTGGAGGAAACAGCTCTTTAACAAATGATTGTAGGAAAATGGGCTATCCACATGTAAAGGGTCGAACTTATATCCATACCTCTCTCAATACACTAATGGGACAAAGGGCTCAACATTATGACAGAAATACTTAGTCTTCTGGATGACAAAATAAGCAAAACTCTTGAAGACATAGTTGCAGGCAAAGACTTTCTGAATAAAATTCTGGTTGTGCAACAAATAATACCAAGAAGCAATAAGTGGGTACTCATTATAACAAAAAGTTTCTGCATGTTAAAGAAACCACCAACAAAGTGAAGAGACAGCCTGCAGAATGGGAAAAATACTTTTCCAGCAACCTTCAGGCAAAGGACTGGCAACTAACATCTGGAATATATAAAAAACTCAAAGGAATTAGCTCCTCTCTCCCAAATTTAAAGATCCAATCAAAAATTGGGCATTTGAAATGAAAACATACTTCTCAAGTGAAGAAATACATTTGGTCAATAAATATATGGAAAAATATTCAACATCACAGACCCTTTGAGAAAAGCAAATTAAAACAACATTAAATAAAAAAAAAATTCATTTGACCCCAGAATTAAGAGCTGCCATCAAGAAATCAACCAATAACAACTGCTGGCAAGGGAATGAGGAAAAAGGAAAACTTCACTTCTTCATTGCCGGTGGGAATGCAAACAGGTATATGCAATATAGAAAGCAGTATGAAGATACCTCAGAAAACTAAACATAGAAATTCCATTTTAGCCAGCTGTTCTGGTTTTGGGTGTCTTCCCAAAGGGGTTAAAAAACATCATACCACAGTGCTGTATGTGTGCCTGTGTTTACAGTAACACGGTTCATCTTAGCTAAATCTTGAAATCAGCCTACTTGCCTATCAGCAGATGAATGGATAAAGAAAGTGCCATACCTATACATGATGGAGGACTACTCTGCCATTAAGAAAGATAAATGTGAGGCATTTCTGGCAAATGTATGTGTCTTCAGACCATAATGTTAAGTGAAGTAAATCAGACATACAATCTCATACATCGTATGGTTTCTTTATGTGAAAAATTAAATGGAGAAGAAGAGAAAAAAGAGAAAGGAAAAGAAAGTATATGCTAAGTATGTTTCCGTTGTCAGTTTCTGGTTTTATTCTAATATGGTCCAAGAGCTCACTTTACAGGATTTATAAAATATATAAATTTCTTCATATACTTTAAGGTCCTTTTTGTTGTTATGATCATGGTCTATTTTGAAAGAAATAAAGGTACTTTGCAGAAAATCTATGAAGACACAGTCTAGCAGTCCAGTGGTTATGGAGATTTAGCTGAGAGGAACTGGGAGCTGACTGATAGCAGATAGTGCGTCTCCATTTGGCCCTGAATTTGACTGTAGTGTGGTTGCACATTATGCCGGGGTCTATTGAAATTTACCTTTCGTGTTTGTAAAGTGTATGCTATGCAAACTTGTGGTTTGATTAATTTTTTAATTTAAAATGTTTGCTGTGATACAGACACTGTCAAGAGGAAGAGAAGACGTGGCATACATTGAGACAAATCGTTTGTAAAAGAAGCAATTGCAAAAGAGCTCTTAAAGTCAGAAACATAATTTAAAATAAAAGGACAAGTATCTCAAAAGACACCTTACCGAAAAAGATAAACCGATAGTAAATAAGCACATAGTATGATACTTCACAGTGCATGGCATCAGGAAAATGCATAAGAAATAACAATGAATCAGTTCCACTCATTTATAAGAATCGCCATAATTTAGAACTTTGACAAAAGCAAATGGTGGTAAAGATGTAATACATATATATAAAGTGAAAAAAGACAATTGGAGAAAGTCAGATATTATATGCTTTCAACCATATGCAATATTTGAAAAGTTGTTTCCATGGAGACAGTAAAAACACCAATGATTGGCTCCAGGATGGGAGGAAAGGCAGAGCTCAGTGGAAGTTATCCTGTAGGAAACTGTAATGATGGATTTGTGTAATCACTCATTTGCTCAAGGTGCAGATGCAGAACACCAAGAAGGAACCCTAAGGTAAAGTATGTCCTTTTAATGATTATGGTTTATTAAAAAATGTTCATTTATTTTTAGCAAGAGTTCCACTCTGGTGGAAGAAATGGTTACAGGGAGGCTCTGCAAGTGCGAAGTCAGAGCAGAATATGGGAAATCTACCTTCCCCTCAATTTTTGCTATAGTCTTAAACTGTTCTTAAGAGATGATAGTTTTTAAAAAATTGAAGTGTAAGCTACTTTTCCCTTTAAGAAATTTTGAACATTTTTTTTATTTGTTAAGCTATTAATGAATGAGGAAAAGATAGCCTGTATTCAATAAATAGAACTGAAACATCTGGTTACCTACTGAAGAAAGAGTTAAATTAATGGCTTATATTAGAAAAAAACATTTCACAGTGTAGCTATGTTTAGTTTCCATAGCAGACAAGTATTTATGTAAGTCTTTAAGAACTGTATCATACACTGCATGAATACATTTATATATTGCAGAAGAACAGGCAAAACTCACCTGGGTGTAATGCCGTGATAAGAACTTAGAAAAGTAGTTCTTGAAAAGAGGAATGAAGAAAATATATGTGTTAGTAATATCCTGTTTCTTTATTGGAGTAGTATTGGAGTAATTTATGATGGTGTGGTTTTAGGTCCATACACTAAAATAAAAATGTATAAAAAGATATGAAAAGATTGTACTCATGTTATACTGCGTTATTTATAGAAGGATCAAACTACTTTTTTTCATTGAAATTACACTTAAAATGTTGCAGATATTTCTCCAAGAAAGTTTTGATCACCTAGAGTGTGAACACAGAAATCTGAATTGGTATGCCATCAGACAAATTTTCTTATGTCAATTTTTATAAATATAGAATCTGCAAAATGTAATACTCGAGAATAAGAGACTAGACCATTGCCAACGTGAGAAGATACTGGTGCTAATTTTACTTGGCGCATCTTTCTCTTCATAAAAAAGTGTTTATGACATCATCTCAGACTCGGCAAAGCACTGTAATAGGAGGAATTGCCCTTCAATCTGCATAAGTAAAATTTGATATAAAAGTTTCGTTTTTGTGTTTCTGTACTCTGTATATATGTATGTCTCTGTGCATGTATGTGTTAGCCGTCTGCTTCTATGGCTTCAAAGTAAAGCCTCAGAATACTTGTAATGTTGTAAAACTAGACACAGGCTTTTAAATGTTTATAGTTAGAACATGCCCAGTGGCAGATGGTGGTATGCCATTTTAGAGCCACCTAGAGGCACAAAAACTGTCCCATGTTTTTCATTTTGGCAGACGTGTATGCCCCTCTGGCAAATTTTACAAAATAACCAAAAGACTTACACCTTCAAAACAGATTGTATTTATAGAGGGATTTGAGGAGTTCAACAGGGGTGGTGCTAGGGATTTCAGAATCAGTATAATCAAATGTATAGTACAATTGGTATGAAATTAGCTAAATTAGTTTTCTGTGTACTTACTCTACTTATAGCATTATAATGAATTTTACATAATTATTTTAGAGAACTATAAAAATGATTTCAATGATTTTATACATTGCAAATAACTTGTTTTAAATATAAATTAAAGGTCAAATTTAATGAAGAACTGAATGTTCATGATGGCAATGCTTTTTAAGCATCCATCTGTCTTAACTTAGTATATTGATAATTTAAAAATCTAATAATCATTCCACTTACATACAAATGAAAATATAATTTTTCAAAGTCAATACAGTTATCAAATTTCTGTATAACTGTCTAAATTCACACACACTCTTTCCTTTTTTTTTTTCTTTTTTTTAAAACACAGTTCTGGGCATTGAACCCAGAGCCTTTCCATTGGCCTATTTCTCTGACTCTCTTTTTTTTTTTTTTTTTTTTTTTTTTTTGGTACGGGAATCGAACTCACGACCTTGTGCTTGCCAGGCAGGTGCTGTGCCGCTGAGCTAAATCCCCAGCCCTTCTCTGATTCCCTTTTGATCTGAAATTTTGAATGTATCTAATGATGTTTCTAAGTTTCCCACGCTGGTCTCCAACTTTTGATCTTCCTAACTCAGTTTCCCAAAATGCTGGTATTACACGTGTGTAGCACTAAGCTGGGTTTTCCTTTACAGGTTTAAAAGAAATGCCTCCCTTTCCTCAAGAGTTATCTCTTTTTTATTTCTCTAGTTTTTCATTACTGGAAGGAATCATAATGTTCACCTAATATTTTGGGTGATCCTTAATGTCATTAAGAGTTGGGGAAGTGATATTTGGATAAAGAATATTAAGCAATGAGTTATAAACTCTTGATGCTTAGGGGAGATGTAAACACTTTGTGTAACAGGTCTGATTTTTCTAGGCTCTGGGAGTCTTCCTTTCTCTGTGACAACCCTTCCGTACTATCAGCATTATGGTCCAAAAACAGCAACAGACATTGCAAATGACAGGGTAGATGTGGGATTTCCTGATCTTTCCTTTTTTGGATCCGTAGTGCCTCGGCTATCCCCAACCCGGGCTTGCCCAAGAAGACACTAGGTTTTCCTGACCCTTAATTAAAACATAGTACTCTTCTGACTTCTTCTTTCTGGGCCTGTTAAGTACCTCACTGGTGAACATGGTGAGTTTAGATGAGGTAGCAGTAATAGGAAAGATTTATATGCGAATTTTTCTTCCTAATACAGAAGTGATGCAATGCACCCTAAGAAATCTAGAAACTATAGAATGTAAAGTTAAATTTAAGTTAAAAATCTCAAATTTTATATGACCATTGGTATTACACACAGGAAAAATTGCAAAATAAATTTTTAATTTCTACCCCATAGCACATGTCATTTATGTCATTCTATTAAGTGTCATTTTACATCTTTTTCATTTATTAAATATTAATTGACAACTTCCTCAATGATCAACATGTTTGGGTATTTTAAAATAATTAAATCTATTGAATGTTTTACTAAGAGGAAAATTCTGTTCTGGGCATCTACCCATAGCAAGTAAGAAAAATAGGATCCCTTTTCCAATGGCCCTTACATTGTAACTGGGGAGAAAACAAAGAAAACACACACACACACACTGAAAGATAAATTTAGCTAGATGTAAGGCCACACGCCTAGAATCCCAGCATTCTGCAAGGCTGAAGCAAGAGGATCATAGGTTCAAAAACTGCATGAGTAAGTGAGCAATTCAGTGAAATCCTACTTCAAACTAAAAATAAATAAATAAAGGGGCTGAGATGTAGCTCAAAGTAAAGGTCCTGGGTTCAATCACTAGGACCCCCCCAAAATAAAAAAAAATATGTTCAGGAAAGTGGTATGGCCATGACAAAGCTAGCAAATATGACAGAGATATAAAGAAGTGTGCATTACTTTTGTTTTTAGTAATTAAAATTTGCTTATATAAAGTGCAATAAACATTTAGTTACATAAGTACAAATTTCTAATATTGCCCTTCAAGTAAATTCCTCACAATGAAATGTTTGTTTCAAATCATATGCTCTGCTTTCAAATTCTTTATATATATTATCAAATATTGCTCAGAACATTTATGACAATTTAGGCCTCCATGAAAAATAAGATTTTCCATAAATGACTACCTGCCAAGTAGCTGGCTATACATATTTTGTATATTATTTGATGTTAATTTCTCAACCCATTGACTTTGCCGTTATTATTTCCATTTTATAAATGCAGAAAAGAGATTATAGAGGTTTAGTAAATATATTTGAAGCAATGTCGAAGCTATGGAAAACCAGAACACAATAATCTGCCTCTATGACTCTTAAAGGATTACTATTTTGCTATCAGGAGAACATGAGGTTATTATGGAAACTTACTAACCCATAAAAGAAGGTAGAGAATCAATTGTATAGGGTTAGTACCAACATCAATTTCCAATAACATATTTTAGGCACACAAAATCTTGCAGAGGAAGGATTTGTTCAATATTTAGTCTATAATACCAGCTATACTGTCTTTATGCTGCTTAATGTTGAGCCTGAGTAAACAAATATGAATGAAAAGATTATTTTCCCAATATGGGTAACTCTTGTTAAGACAGTGAATTGTAGTACATAGGCTAAAAGTTAACACCTAGAAAAAATAAAAATTTTATTTACTTTTAGGTGGTACTTCGTGTATAGATTCTTGGCCATAATTTTGTCAGTTTTCTCTAATATAGCCTTTCTACTTGCTCCAAACAGTATAAAAAGTTCATTCAGTTCAGAATAACTGGTTTGGGTGCCCTAACTGATTTCCTCAGATGTGGTGCTGAATTTGTTTTCCACCTCTGGGGAGGGAACATATTCTTTCTGTGTAGATGGATGAACAGTCCCCAGGGAAAGTGGCAGTCATACTTTGCCCACCCTATTTAAGAAAATAGAATTAAAGCAGCGGTTAGACAAGAAAAACAGCAAGGGTAAAAAAAAAAAAAAAGAAACCTATATTTAAAATAATGTGTTATGTGGCATTGCAAAGCATAAAATTTAAATTTTGCTTTGAGTGTCACACAGGATTTTTACTATTGTTTACACAACATTATCACATATATTACTGATATGGAAATTGTTTACAAAACAATTAATTCAGCTGAGGTGTGGATGACATTGCTGGTGCAAGGACTGATCATACTTGACGTGAACTTTCCAATTTCAACTACTCCCTTCGCAGCTGAGTTCAGTATGTTTCCTCTGGTGATTCCCTTCATGTAGGAATCAAGAAATGAAAGGAAAAAGAGAAGGAAAAGAAACGAAGGTGCTAATTTTTCAAAAATAATTTTACTCTGTTAGGGCTGAATGTTTAAGAAAGATATCTTCATTTTGAATTTGAAAAAGTATCCTTTCAGTTGTATTCCAAAGGAAAACATCCAATTTTCTTTTCTGGACAGCCATATTTGGAAGATACATACTAGTGTAAAGTGAAAGAAGGCATTAACTTTAATTGATGTACTTCAAAACTGACAATCAGTATCCACATGCAGAAGACTGAATTGACACCCATGTGCTGAACTAAAATAAAAATTGACCAAAGATCTAAATTGACTAAAATTTTGACTAAAGATCTAAAAATTGGCACAAAGATCTAAATGTTCAAACAGAAACACAAGCTGCTGGAAAATAAAATACATAGAACTCTTGAGGCAGAGATATAGATAAGGACTTTCTGAGCAGAACTCCAGTGGCACAAGAAATAATTACATGAACAAATGAAATCGTATCAAATTTAAAGCTTGTGAACAGCAAAGGATACAACCAACAGAGTGAAGAGACAGCCTACAGAAAGAGAACACCAATTGGCCAGCTATTCCTCAAACCGGGGACTAATATGTAGAATATATGAAGCATTTCAAAATAATAGAGCCCTTTAGAATAAAAGACCAAATTTAAAACATGTGCAGCTAAAATGAATAGACACCTCTTAGAAAAAATGTATACAAGAAATCAATACAAAAAATACATGAAAAAGTGTTCAACATTTCCTGCCATTACAGAAGTGAGAATTAAAACAACACTGAGGTTCCATTTTCAGAAACAATAGCTATCATTAAGAAATCAAGGGGCTGGGGACATAGCTCAGTGGCATAAGCGCCTGCCTGGCAAGCACAAGGTCCTGAGTTTGATCCCCAGAACCGGAAAAAAGGAAAAAAAAAAAATCAAGTTACAAGAAATACTGGCAAGGCTGTGGAAAAAAGGAACATTGCTACATTTTGCTGGAAATGTAAACTAGAGCCAGGACTATGTAAATGAGCATGAAGATCCTCAGAAAAATAAAGCTCGAATTTCCATTCAACTTAGCTCTTTCTCTGCTAGGTTTCGTACCAAAAACTTAAAGATATCACATTGTACTGGTACACGCACACATATGTCTATGGAGGTACAATTCAGAGCTAAATTTAGGAAGGCCTTTACTTCTATCAACAGATGAATGGGTGAACAACTTAACACTAATGTACAGTGGAGTACTACTCTACCATACAAGGATAAACCAAAGTCATTTGTAGGAAAACGGACGCACCCTGAGACCATAATTCTAAGCGCAACAAATCAAACATGCAAGACTAGAGACTCAGTATTTCTCTTACAGGAGACGCCCAAATATGAAGAAATTAAAGACCAAAATAAAAGATAGTTTATAGGAAACAGGGAGATAAATCTTTTGCAAAAAGTCAGGGGACCAAACTAGAGGGAGGAGAGGGGAAGGGGAGGAAAAGGGTACACAAAAAGAATTGAGGTGTGTTATGACAAGGTACCAACCACACAATGACTATAATGATTATGTATTGCTAACAAGTATCAGTACAAATTTCATTATTTTACATTCTCTTCAACGGTTTGATCAATATTGCATTATTACATCTGGTAATCTGAGCAACTTCATTGACGATAGCAATATGTAATAAAAACTGCTGTTAATTCCTATCATTTTGTTTCAAATCCCTGTATCATTTTTACTGTTTTTGTGTTGTTTTCCTTTTGTCTATGTTGCTGTTATTTTGTTATATTTTTTCACTGTCTTTAAAAGAAAAAGAAATTAAAATCCTCCCCCCAAAAAACCTCAGGAAACAAACTGACAGCCATTAATATCCTCCACTCCACTGCACAGTCTTTATATCAAAATATGGGTAAGCATGTAAGTGTCTTTTACAACCATGCAGAATCAAATACGGAGTTTTCTTACTATTATTCCTTCTCAAAGGTCAGAAATTTTGTATAATATTTATACTAAAATACACTTTTTCCTGTATTATTAAAAGTTGAGCTGGGCATGGTGACACATGCTTGTAATCTCAGTACTTGGGAGGCTGAGGCAGCAGGATTGCTGAGTTTGAGGCCAGCCTGGTCTACAAAGTGAGCTCGAGGCCAGCCTGAGCTGCATATTGACACCTTGTCTCAAAAAACACAAAAAATACCTGATATATTTCTATTAGATTCAAAACTACTGTATGTACAGAATATTGTATTTAATGCATCACACTGCAGTAAAATGACGAAATAAATAACAAAAAATCCCAACTGGAATTGTCTTGCATACAATTTGGACAGTCTTACATAGTCTATTTTCTTGCATAATTTATTAATAATTTTTGTGCGTTCATATCTGTATATCTTGGGATTGCTAACTGGAAAATAAAACAGTAGTTTTATATAATTTCAATCATAAATCTACCTACTGTAAAAGATCTAATGATCCACATTAAATATTTTTATTTTTAAAGAAACTAGAAATTTCACAATGCCTCTCTATATACATATATATGTACAAAGATAAACAAAATATAAAAAACACAAATAAACATATATTAAATTTTTTCTAAATTTTATTCAAGCATGGCCAAACTCAAACTTCAAAATATACTTAAAAATTGGAAAGTACTGAGCATTTAAAAAAATCCTCTCTCTGTGTATATAAATACACAGCAGTATTCATATAGAACTAGCAACTGCTAAACACTTGGCTTACACTGAAGGCTATATTTTGGGAAAGAGAAAATATTTCAGTGAAGAAACCGTGTTTACATTTGTGTTTATATTTTTATATCTGTAAGAATGGAGGGGCTAGTTTAGAAACCTGAGGGATGATATATATGAAATGTAGTCACTCCCGTGACCCGAACTTATTTTACGCGTTTAACCCAGTTTCTCTTTCACCTCTTCTATGATATCTTCAAAGTAGTCATTCCACTTTGGAACTCTCTCACTCAAATTCAGCAATGAAATGCTCTTTCTGGAAACTAAATGAAACCATTGGAGGAAAATAGTCTTCTGTATTGTCATACAAATGTGCTGAACGTGGCCTATATATCCAATCCCTAGGTTATATATTTCTTCACACCAGGCTGAGATCTTTGAGCTCAAAAGCCAGTCACTGCCAGTCTCAGATTTATACCCATTCAGCTGTTTTAAGCATAAGCCAAATAAGCAGAATTCTAGTCATTTATCATCTTTATGGTTTGCATACCCCCAAAGAAATCATACACAACATCTGCTAGCCATAGATAAGCCAAAACACTATGAAGACCCCCAAGCTACTGCCCTATGGAGCTCTGACCCAGAGCGTACCACTGTGCTTCTGCGTGTCATCTAGACACACACACTCTCTGGATTCTGATTCCTCGCTCCCTGCCTGTCCCCTCGCCTTCCCTTGTGGATGATAGCCCTGCAGTCTCTCTGAAAGTATCAGACTGTGAGGAACTGGTCGCAGTGTACATCTATCAAAGTGACACTTAAATAAAATATATGTGTTTTTGTTACATCATGGTCATATTTGTTCCCTTCATCAGGATGCAAAAGCCCTATAGGCGTGCACTATAGCATAACCTCAGTTAACAATTTTTAGTACTATAGCAAGTATTGCATGAACCATCATTGTCCTTGGAAATGCATTTCTATATGTAAAGCCCTTCCTATATTGCAGACACAGCTATCATATTTCCCCTTAAATCTAATTTCTATAATAAATAATAAATTTTCTATAATAATAAATTACTTCAACTCTTCTACGTATAGCAAGAGTTTTATGCACTTAATTATTTTAGTTGTCCTCTCTGAATATAGTATTGACTTTGTCAAAATGCTACTCAGTGTGAGTGCAAAGATGGTATATTCGCCTGCAATGTTGGTTTCCTATTATAGTGATAGCTGGAGATTTTTATTATAATTCCACTGATCGTTATGTGTAATGTCAATATCAAGTGGCTTCTTATTACCATGAACGTAATGACACCTAGAAAATATGCCACTTTGTGTATTTGGTCATTATTCTCTGTTGATGTGTAAGAAAATCAGAACTCAGTTTGTCAACACATATTTACACCATCATGATGAAAAGACAGAAACCCTCACGTAATAGCAACTGAAGCAGTCGGTTTCATAGATTAATTACCCAACACCTTAAACGCATAGAAAGGAGGCTGATGGAGCTAAGAAACTTCCTTAAATATAATTGAGGATAGGGAGATGTAATATAACAACCACTGTTGATTTGTATTATTTTGTCTTGAGACTCTGTAT